>NW_015506486.1:3920-10192 GCF_001515645.1 Sinocyclocheilus grahami | reverse complement strand
CTTCTTTCTTTGCGTGCACATTTGAGCGCATTATGCTAATATTTCCACATAGTGAGGTAGATATGTGGGGGCGTGTTAGAACGAGCCGTTTTAGGGGGGCGTGGCAGAGTCTTAACTTTGATAAAGAATATCTCTTTGGTTTTGAGACTTTAGTCTTTGCAACTTCAGGGATCTTATCTATGCACAATCAGCTTGTAACACTCCAAAGAGAAAGGAAAACTTGAAATCGCATCATATGACCGCTTTAATGCAGGAGTGATGTGACAAAAATTATTTAAAATTCCCAACGTTCACTTCATTGTGATGTGATGGAATGCAAAAGTTTATTTTTTGTAGCACATTTCATACACGATGGTAATTCAAACTGGATTGCCAAAAAAAATCATAACAGATGCATAAGAAAAAGAAATATTAAATGCAAATGTATTTAAAATGTTACAAAATAAATGTTTATTTACATTGTTATCAGTAGTATGCAGCACAGTGCGTATTCATTAAATGCACAGCTAAAAGCAAATAAAAAATTGTGAGTTTAGTATTGCATGCATTAAATTAAGATATGAAAATGTTCTGCATATTTGCCTGCAGTGCTGAACTCTCACACGCATTCATAGAGAGCTCTCATTTGCATTTGGCTTTGCATATCCTAGTGGTCACTAGGTAACAGTTAAAATCTTCCACCCCTGACAACTTCCATGTTCTGTAGTTTTATTGTATGCACATTTTTTGAACTTTTCCCTATCAGATTACAGTCAAACAATAGGTCACACATTTAGAAGTTTTAAATCCACTTTCATGATTGAGTTTCCTCTCAAATGTTTTCTTTTCCTTTTTGCGTTGATTTGTTGTTGTTTATATGCACTTTAAAAAAATAGTGTAATGGTCAAAAGTGTGAAAACGAGCGTTCACATTTTAGTTTCCACAATCTGGTTAATATTCATAAGCTGTTCGGAGCCAAGAGCAGCGTGCGCTATTAATATTCATGAGCTGCCGCCCGCCATTGGAAGCCTCCTTGGTGTGACGTACGCATGACATAATTAATATTCAACAGGTACGCTTAGTGGTTTGTGTTTTATGCGACTGAAGTCAGATGCGCACGCGACTCCCGTGGGAAGATATTTTATCCTATTTAATAATTCATATTTTAAGGATTTAACATGGCACGTGAGATATTTTAGCGTTAAAATGGCCTTCAGACTGGATAATGGCTTTGAAAACGACTCTTCTGCCATACAGTGAACTGTGAAGGAGATGATGAAGAAATCAATAGATCAGCAAACTGTATCCAAGAGATCCAAATGATCAACAACAGATGCTTTTCCAGAGAAATGACGAATGTAAGTGGCTTTTTATTCATGCTTGTGTGGAAAATGGATTGATTTGTCTTATATTTCTATGATATATGGTGTTATTAAAAATTAAATAAAGTATTCTGTGTGAAAAGGCAATGGTTAACGTTGTTATGCATAACACAAGAGTTCCTGGTGCATTGGTTTTGTGCATGTTACTCGTTATTAGACAGTTTTCACTGATGTTTGAGTGCCTCAGAGCTTCTTCAGGTTGCATTTCTGATGACATTTGCTAGGCAACACAATCTTTCTGTTCGTGTTCAACAGGAGCAGCTCAGCAGGACTCCACCTTGTGCTTTACAAAGACGAAATGCTGACTTTAGAAGCTTGAAGACAGAACAAGGCAAATCTGAGGATTATTTAGGGTTTATAAAAGTTGTAAAAATCGGCTTTTTTGGGAAATGTGGTTGCTAGGGTGTTGCAAAAAGTGTTGTTTTAATATTATAGCATTGCATATTATTTTTGGCTGATTTGCGGAGACAGAGGGCGGGGTTCGAACTCGGGACATTCTTATTCGTTTTTTATATTTCTATACAGCTTTTATTTATTTTTATTTCTGTTTTAGTCTTTTTAGTACTTCAGCTTAAGTATATTTATTTCAGTTTGTTATCAAGGCAATATTTTTTTTAAGTTTTTGATGAAATATTTGTATTTTATTTCAGCTACCGGAAATGATTTTAAATGGTTTTAGATGTAATTAAATATAAAAACACTGGATGCAAATCGTTGCTAAGGTGTTGGCTGAGGGATTGATAAGGTGGTTGCTAAGAGGTTTCTAGGTAATTACTGATGTGTAGTATTGTTTTATTGAATTTTTCTGTATTGGTTAGTCAGATGGCATTTCTAGATAAATTACCACCCTTACTTTTTAACTATAATGTAAATATGTTATATATAATAATACAAACTACACTTAAAGCAGTTTAATTCAATTCAATGTTATTTTAGTATTATTTATATACCATTCTAGTGTTTATTGATATTTTGAATTAGCTTTTATTTGTATATTTTCAGTTTTCAGTATATAATATAATATAATTAAAACACTGCTTGTTGTTGCTAAGGTGTTCTTGTTGGCCGAGTGATGCTGATGCTGGTTGATAAGGTGGTAGGGTGTTGCTAATGTGTTTTAGTGTTGCTAAGCAATAGCTAGATAGATACACAGACAGACAGACATTAGATGGACAGGATTAAATTAAATAATAGGATAAATTGGATTTTATAAGATAAGAGGCAGAAAGCTTTACAGTGTAAACATAATTTTTTCGAATTTGTAAATAAACCAAAGACGGAATAGGCCTACTAAGAGAAAATACTATTTCAATCTTTCTAATTCAGAATTTCTCGCTTAATTCAATGTGTTACTTGCCGTTTCTTTGCCGTTTGTTTCAAAGTAAACCCTAGTGTAGGAGTTGCGTTTAGACGTTTTGGTCTCAGGTTGGGGATTTTGGAAAGAAGCTGTAACTCAAGGTCAGTACTACTGACATTAGCAGCTTTGTCAAGCCAACATAATGATGCCAGGTAGAGTCTTTTAAAATCTTTCATTGTTCTGGTTGAAGAGACTCGAAGCACAATGATTTAGCCTTTCATGCATAAATTACAGAACAGTTCGTTTTTTTCTTTCAAAACTTAAGTAGCAGTCTTGAGTCGCTGGGGGATATTTGTAGCAATAGCCAACAATACATTGTATGGGTCAAAATGATAGTTTTTTCTCTTATCCCAAAAATCATTAGGATATTAAGTAAAGATCATGTTCCATGAAGATATTTTGTAAATTTCCTACCGTAAATATATCAAAACGTAATTTTTGATTAGTAATATGCATTGCTAAGAACTTCATTTGGACAACTTTAAAGATGATTTTCTCAATATTTTGATTTTTTTGCACCCTCAGATTCCAGATTTTCACATAGTTGTATCTCAGCCAAATATTGTCCTATCATAACAAACCATACATCAATGGAAAGCTTATTTATTTATTTTTATGACTGGTTTTGTGGTCCAGGGTCACGAATGATCTAGCTGTATCGATGAAGAGCGTTTGTTTGTGTGTGTTTGCAGCTGAACTGCTTCGGGCGTCACCGCAGACGAACAGCCCCGCAGAGCAACGGCAGCAGAAATGAGCTGTTCGCTCCACCGCTTCACTCCAGGATCAACGGCTGGTCTCTGCCTCTGCACAGCCTCCAGCTCCTCGCCTGGCTCGTCTACAGCTTCATGGCCATCGTCGGCTTCGGCATCTACGTGCCTCTTCTGCCGGCGCCGTGGCGCTTTGCAGCGTACGCCGTATCCTTTACAAACACAAACATTTCACGATAGTGATTCTGATCACAAAACATACTGTACACTGTAAAACATCATTTTTTTCTATTACTTAACTCCAGAGGTGGAAAGAGCACAAACATATTCTACTCAAGTAAAAGTACCAATGACATTTTGACATTTTACTTAAGTACAAGTAAATGTACCAGTCTAAAAATCTACTCAAGTAAAAGTAAATAGTAGCTAATGACTTAGTGACTTAGTTACATTTTAACAGCTGGAGGGAGGCAAAAATGGGATTGGCCAAGGCTGTCCTGCACAGTTTAGATATAACCCTAATTAAACACATCTGATCCAGCTTATCTAATCATTTAGACTTATTTGAAAACTACATGGTATGTGTGTTGGAAGTAAACTCTGCAGGGCTGCGGCTTTTGAGTTTGAGACCCCTGGGATAGGCCTATGACTCTCAAACCAGTTGTTTTTAATGAAAGGAATCGGTTATTTAGAATAATAAGACATTTGGGCTGTTACCAGGCAAATTAAATCAGTATCAGCAAAATTCATCTTTGCAATGAGGAAACACAAAAGCTTCATCGGAAGTGGCATTTAGCTGTATTTACACACTGTATAATGCAGGACATGAATGCATTTAACCTGCAGTTACAAATGCAGAAATAATGTTTTGATATATAAAAATGTTGAATACTCATTTGAAATTATAAAAAAAAAAAAAAATTTAATATAAAAAAAAAAAAAAAAAGATACTTTAAACGTGAAATTAAAACCGCCAGTAGGTGTCAGCAAGTCACTGTTAATAAGTGAGTCATTGCGATTGAACCGAATCATTTAAACGGTTGATTCATTCAGGAACGAAACACCGTCTTGTTGCTCAGAGATGCAAAACTGTGCTGTTGCTGTGTTTGGAATTATTTTTGTTGTCGGAATAGAGCAAAAACAGGCAATCTGGTATCTGAAACGCAAGTCTCTTAATTAACTTCTTGTTTATTGAACTGTTGTAAAAAAAAAATCTATAGACCAATTATAGGTTTGTAAATATTCAGGATGTCCTTTAAAAGGCTTCATTTAGATGATTTTACATTAAATACATCATATAAGTCACTTTGGAATAAATCACAGTAGGCCTATGTATCATGATAAAAAAAAGCACTTTACAGTCTGGAAATACTTTAGGCTATAGCAAATTATTTCTCGGACCCCCTATCACTTTAAGAACCGCTGGTCTAGACAGAAGAAAGCCCTGCCTAGACTCTGCCTCACGAGTTGTGTCCAGCTATTTATTAGTCTGTTTGATGAGAAAAATATGAAATGTAGTTGAAATTAAAATGTGTTATTAATCCGTACAACTGCAGCAGCGGAGGACTATTATTCTGCTGCATGATACTGCAGAAGAACTGATGACGGCGCGGTTTGATCTTCGGCTGACCAATCAGCAGAAAGGGGCGTTTAATTCCCGCCCACGTGTAGAAATCGAATATTCAAGCTATTTATTCATTTTTCCACCCATGAACGAAAAACGAAAATTTAAGCTGAATTCTCGTTTTTCGTCTTTTGGGAAAAAACGAAAAAACGAAAAAGGAGTCTTTTCTCAATTTTCTACTTTCAATATTAAATAAAAAAATGAATGATCGAATGATACACGGATTGCCATGGAATAAAAGAATAAAAAAAGATAAAATTAGATTTTATATTTCAAAATTATAACTTTATTTTCGCAATTACGAGATCATATCTCACACTTCTAATAAGGAAAAACAACTCGTCCTTCTCTCTCTTCCCCTCGGCTCTTCTGGCTTTCTTCCCTCAGATTTGACAAACTCACTATTTTTGAGTTAAGTCGAGTTATAAAGTCCAAATTAGGAGATATAAACTTGCATTTGTGACAAAAAAAAGTCAGAATTGTGAGATAAATTAAATAAATGTTATATAAAAATGTTAATAGTAAGGTTTAAATAATATTTCATGCTGTAACTGTAGGGCTAATACAATACGTCCCCTATGAACAGCATATGTGAATATTATGTAGACCTATTGTTTAAATCAAATTTATGCTTTAAAAGTAGAGTAATCATAGCAGTTTTCATCCATAGTATGTCCATTTAAACGTCTGCGTTTAGCTTCAAATGAAGTCAGTATTCTATAAAAATTATTTGCATTCCGATCTTGACATCAAAAGGCACAAAAATATATTTTTCTTCTATTCCATGGATTTTACCCATTTACCTCCACTTGTTCCCAGTGTTTTTCTGCAACCACTATGCGCGCGCAGCTGCAAGTGACGTAACTGTGACGTCTACTCTGAATTGGTCTATATGTAATCATGCTGTTTTTTGGAGGAAAAAACGTCACTCTTCGTGTGATATTGATTTACTATATGAAATGATATAAATATATACATTTCTGCCCCTATCTTAAATTTTGTGATCATTCTAAATACACTTCAACAGACTGAATCACGCAGTGAAAGAACGCACTCTAAATGCGCGCGCGCACTAGTCTAATCTACTAGACTTCACGGCACTCTGTAGGAGTGTTTTGTTTGGTTTTTGGCAAAATACTGATAATGTCAAATCGCACATCGTTCAAACAACAATTACTATATTATCGCAGACGATATATATCGCACACCCTGCACCACTGTCT
>NW_015506486.1:0-255 GCF_001515645.1 Sinocyclocheilus grahami | reverse complement strand
TGCAGGTGCATATGGGCCCGGGCAGATTGGGGGCCCGCCGAGCCGGGGAGAACTTTTAATTGAAAGGAGGGAACGAATTGAAGCGGCCCGGCCCTCGTCCGACAGCTTATCAGAATTGTCGCCCGAGCCCGACTGGAGGCCGTGCCTTTTCTCTCTCTCTCTTCACCATACACAGCTGCTGTTGCAGCCATTAAAATAGTTCAGTTTTGATTTTTAATGGCAAAGTGGTCATAATTGTTTTCATTTCTCTATTAA
>NW_015506485.1:268686-269698 GCF_001515645.1 Sinocyclocheilus grahami | reverse complement strand
TTATATATATATTTATATATATATAAACAACTCTAATATTCACTGATGACCAATATAGATATACAATAGATTGTGCATGCCTACTTTTAATGCATCTAAAGAAGAAAGAAAAGAGTGAGATACACAGCAGTTTGACTCTTTTTTTCATCCTTCAGCCCTGTAATTTTGATTTGCTTCAGATCAATCTCGAGCACTCCGGTCTCAAGGATCAAACATGATGGGAATTGGCTGGAGGTGAGAACCTCCCCTCTCCATCTCCCACTGTCTCTCTGCACCTCACCTTTTTTTCCCAAATGACTTTTTGACAGTGGAATACAGTAATAGGCCTCTCCATTTGAACTAAACAGCCTCCTCAGCAGCAGAAGACGCCCGGGGGCAAGGGGAGAGCACGCGGAAATCTCATTAGGTACAATATCATACCTTTTTCTACAGGGCCCTGTCACGGAGCCGGTGAGCTCAGGCACTGGAAGTCTTAAAGGACAGCGGGCGGCTATAGAGGAAGAGCACCTTAAAGGAGCATGCCGCGCTTGATGTGCCTCTGATGCTTTAATGCGAAAGCTGCAGCGCTGCAAATTTAATACTTGTGTGGAAAGGATGGAGAAAGAGAAGTAAAAACTGCACAAACCAGCAATATTTAACCATCCCAGGTGGGAAGCCAACACTTGCATACCAGGCACATATAAACACCAGCTTCCCCACAGATAAAAATAGATAACTTCAAACAAACTTATGCTCATTGAACACTAGAGGCTTACTAGGGGAAACGATCCCGCTTTGCTCCTGAGAAAACACTCGCAGCATATTCAAACAAATCTTCATTAAACTGGAACAGAGTTAGTAAGTCTACAGAAAGTTGCACTCGATATGTTCAACGTGAGGTTGAGGCGGCGAGAAACTCGGAGCCATTTGTCAAGAAGCATTTCGTTAGGCTTGTTGCACCCTGCCGTGGGCTGTCGGCGGATGGCTTTATGTTGACTAGTCAATAAACATCTCTTCTGCAAAACACCCACAG
>NW_015506485.1:267679-268564 GCF_001515645.1 Sinocyclocheilus grahami | reverse complement strand
TATGTTGACTAGTCAATAAACATCTCTTCTGCAAAACACCCACAGTGCCGCTTCTCACTTTCAGTGAAATTATTAGCAAAAATCAAGATAATTAGACGCCATCTAGTCTATGTCTAAACTCGATAGTCCACTGCAAGCCATTCCTGATAATAAAAGCTATGCAAAAGCAACATTAGATAACGTAACAATATCCAACAAACAATCCATGTCATTTTGGATGTTTTTATTTTGTAGGAGAGATTGGGGGAAGTTGTCACATGGGAGCTGTTCTCTCGCTAGCTTTAAGGTTTTCAGTCAGAAATACAAAATGCGTTTTAGCACAATATTAGTGGTATTTTCCATCAGTGTCATCAAGTTTATTCATTAAAATATCTGCTGATCAAAAGAATGGCTTTATATTTTTGAATGTTTTTTTTTTTTTGCTTAATGGCTAAATGAATTGATGTTGAATTGTTTTACTGTCTAAATATTAATTAACTACTGTCTAAGTATTACAGAATTGGAAATGATAGCAGTTTTGTAGCCATAAATTTAAAGTATCTGTTTATACCATTTTTTTTTTTTTTTTAAATAAACCAATTCTAGAAATGTTGAGTAAAAAGGGTGATAACTAGCCCTGGTTTCCATATGAATAAATTATATTGGTTTAATCACTGGAGGTGGAGGTAAAAAAAAAAAAAACCCATAAAGGACAAATAAAGCAAAACACAAAAAATACAATTAAAATAAATAAATAAATATTTTGTGTAATTCTTATCCATAATCCCTCAAGTCTCCAAGCCAGTTGTCAAATATAAAATTACTAATTAATAATACACATATACATAATTTTATGTATAATTAATTCTACTACTACTATTATTATTTTGTAATTTATGAATCCTT
>NW_015506485.1:250811-266030 GCF_001515645.1 Sinocyclocheilus grahami | reverse complement strand
TTTTAGGCTCCACGAGTTTCAAGCTAATGTCTCTGGCAAAAGTAATAGATCTAATTGAAAACCGAGAGGTCTGTAAGGCTTTTTGGCCATTATCTTGACAATTTTTTACACAAAGCGAGCTCACACCTACTTTACAGGTGCTTAACAACCCATCCCCAACAATGATGCCTTAATTGAACCACTTAAACCTCTACTAAGAGAGACGTGTGCACAAGCCACCAGAACTAGACCAAGTACAGTGTCTAGTTTAATCCAAAGTTTTGCTTTCTCTTTGCCAGCCAACTCAAATGTGAAAACTGGTGCTAGTTTTTCTATGCAACACATTGCGACTGCCATCGAAATGAAAAAAGTGACACCTTTTTTTCCACTTTTTCTGTTTCAGACCAAAGAATCAAAGAACTGAAACTGACAATCACACAATAGCTGGCTTTGATTTGACAATTCATCGCTTCACATAATCAACACATCTCAATGCAATCCTGAAACCATTTACACATTTTCCACTAGCAAACATCCGTGTAACACTCTATCCACTGCAAAAATCAAACTTTGTTGTTCTCCAAGCATTGGAATATCCAAACTAAAAGGCTGTTCTCATCCTATATATGCTGCACATTTTCTTTGCATCCTCAAATGATACTAACAAGCGTCACAACACTTGTTCAAAGCGTCTGGCTTACCAACAAGCCCCCACCATCCCTTCCCACACTCCCTTCTGAGGTTATGTAAGATGTTGCTTTTTGAAACATCGTCTGAGCGTCTCGCTATGCCCGTCCGACAGTTGTGTTGTCATCCACATCCACACTGCTTTTCTAACCTGATTCAGTCAAACCCTGACAGTTAAGAGAGGGGTAGACTCGACACCAAGGAGCTGACATGCTAAGCAAATATTTTTCATAGTTTCATATTCGTGCGTTTCCATGAAATAGCAGGGGAAAATCAGCAACGCCAGGTGTGCCAGCTGATGTGAAGTGCTGTTTCCTGGCATCGCACGCATGTCTCCATGGACACCTGGGTGAGTTCATTACGCTTTAAAATACATGCACAATCCTCTGATGTTTGAAGCCCCACTGAACTGTATTAATAGAAAGCAGAGATTAAACAAACAGGGAGTAAACACCCATCAGTCCTACTAGCAGATGCAAGGAAAAACAAATACAGATATTTTCTCCTCTAGTACAGTGATTCCCAGCCAGAAATGTATGTTTTCGAATTAAAATTTTGATAATAATAATTTTTTATAGGCATAAAGCACGTTCACACCAGACGCAAATGTAATTATTCGCGCGAGTAGATATACAAAGTCAACGCAAAGACGTGAATAGAGGCGAATTCGCTACGCGAATGACGCGAAATGCGCGACGCGTTTGCCGCAAACGCACGATATTCGCCTCAATCGCGTCTTCCACGCAAGTTCAAAAATGTCAACTCAAGTGGAAAATTTGCATGACGCGTTCTCACGCAAGCCAATCAGCGAAGAGTTTCTTGACACCTCCAGTTGAATCAGACAATAGAAGAGAGCATTATTGCAGCTGTCTGTTATTATATAGGTGTGGAGCATAGAAAACAATTAAAATCAGTTGTAGTGGTAGGTGTATTTATGCTGTATGTATATTGTATGCTATCAATAATAAATATAATAGTAATATCAGTGTATATATAGTAGTAAAATGTACCACACACATTAATACAGGATCCTAACGTTATTCATCTTCCTCTGGATGGTGCTGTGAACCCAGACACGTCAGCGTTTGGCTTTCCATTGTATTTGGGACTTTTTGACAACAGCTACAAAACAGCAATTGTAGTTATCTCCAGCATGGTTGATCGCGCTGTTTTTATTCGCGCGAGTGACACGAAAAACATCCCGCGAGTAATCTAGAGCGAGGGACGAGATGCGCATATTCGCTTTGCGTCTGGTGTGAACACACCATTACTGTGTTCACACCAGATGTGAATGTAATTATTTGCGCGAGTAAATTACATTTAAAGTCAACGCAAAGACCCGAATAGAGGCGAATTCGCGCCGGGCGACGCGAAATGCGCGACGCGTTTGCCGCAAACGCACGATATTCGCCTCAATCGCGAGTCTTCCGCGCAAGCTCAAAAATTTCTACTCAAGCGGAAAATTCGCATGATGCGTTCTCGCGCAAGCCAATCAGCGAAGAGCTTCTAGACACGTCCAGTTGAATCAGACAATAGAAGAGAGCATTATTGCAGCTGTCTGTTATTATATAGGTCTGGAGCATAGAAAACAATTAAAATCAGTTGTAGTGGTAGTTGTATTTTATTAGCATGGCTACAGAGATGCTGCTATCAATAATACAAATAATAGTAATATCAGTGTATATATACAGTAGTAAAATGTAACACACATTAAATACAGGATCCTAACATTATTCATCCTCCTCTGGATGGTGATGTGAACCCAGACACGTCTGCGTTTGGCTTTCCATTGTATTTGGGACTTTTTGACAACAGCTACAAAACATCGATTGTAGTTATCTCCACCACGGTTGATTGCGCTGTTTTTATTAGCGCGAGTGACACGAAAAACATTCCGCGAGTAATCTAGAGCGAGTGACGCGATGCGTCTTCGCTTCGCGTCTGGTGTGAACACCATTAGTCTGTCACTTTTAAGCTATTAAAATGGCCTATTAAAAACACTATTGAATGGAACAAAAAATCCAAACAGACAACACTACTACTGAATCTATAGCTCAAAACAGATAGTCTGACCAGTGTATTGCGAATCCTAATTGAATGATTCTAATGAGTTGGTACTTTTTAGTGAATCAAAAACATGCAGGACAACCAGTGTAGTCCAACAGCAAAACAAACAATTCTAGTAAGTTGGTTCTTGTGAATCAAAAACATACGCTGTAACCAGTCTGATTTCTAAACAAATGATTCTCATCAGCCGGTTCTTTTTAGTGAATCAAACACATACAGTATAACCAATGTACTCTTATTTGCACATGAATGATTTGAGTAAGTTATTTTTAGTGAATCAAACAAAGCAGCTCAAGCAGTGTAGTCCCATTCCAAAGCAAATGATTCTAATGAGTCAGTTATGCTTAGTGAATCAAAATATACAGTGCAACCAATGCAGTCTGATTCCAAAAAATAAATGATTCTAACGAGCCGGCTCATTTTAACGACTCAAAAGCATACAGCATAACCAAGGTAGTCTGATTTACAAATGAATGATTTGAATGAGTCGGTTATTTTTAGTGAATCAAACACATATATAGAACAGCCTGTGTAGTCTGATTTCTAAATGAATGATTTGAGGGAGTCCGTTCGTTTTAGTGAATCAAACGCATGCAACTCAACCAGTGTAGTCCTTTTCTAAAACAAATTAATCTAATGAGTCGGTTATTCTAAGTAAATCAAAAATATACAGCGCAACCGATGCAGTCTGATTCCAATACAAATGATTCTAATGAATTGGTTCTTTTTAGTGAATAAAACACATATAGAATAACCAGTGTAGTCGTATTCCAAAACTAATTATTCTAAACAAGTCGGTTCTTTTTAGTGAATGAAATGCAGTATAACCAGAGTATTGTCATTTCGAAATGAATGATTCCAATGAGTCGATTCTTTTTAGTGAGTCAAACTCATATGGCATAGAGTGTAGTCCAATTACTAAAGAAACAATTCTAATGAATTGGTTCTTTTTAGTCAGGAAAAAAAAGGATACATAAAGGCAAACGATTGAGAAGCACTGCCCTATTAGAATAATAAATGAGATAGAAATGTTCTCTACCACAATAGGCAACAATCCTATCAGTCTATCAAACATTAAGAATTAGTGGATCACACTGTAAGCCTGAGTGAGCCTGCCTTTATTTTTCTCCACTGGCTTTCTGTTCAGCAGATATCAATAAAATCTTCTTAAATTGTCAATCTTGTCCTTCATTTTTTCATATCAACGGCCGAAATCAACAAAGAGTGTAGAAAAGCACTCTCTCTATTGGAGCTGCAGGCATTCTAACACACACTGAGCAAAGTGAATAGATTTGCTTGCACAGCCAGTTCTGCCCAAATGTCCTTGACCTCAGAGGCAGCCTGCAAGAATATGTATATTACGTTGAAGAGACTGGACTGGCTACCTTTGAGCCACTCTTTCAGCCCTCTTCCTCCTCCTCCTCTTTTTTATAGTTTGATTGTTCATGTCCTGATTTATAACAATCAAGCGCAGTATCTGCGATGATGTACTTTAACACCAGCAGGGCTGGCGAGCAGAAATGGGCCCCTTTGATTGCGTCGTACGGTTCATGGACGGGTCTGATGTAACCGAGGGTGAACGCAGTATTTCACACGTGGGAAATCTCATGAGGAAAGGTCTTCAAAGTGACCTGACACTCAAACACGTTTACTGCACCTATAAAACACTCTAATGGTGAGAAGATAAGACAAAAAATTACCTGAAAGAAAGAAAAAAATCACCTTAAATCAACCACACAAATGGATTTCAAGGCTTGGCTCGACATTTGATAGGAATAATTCCAAGAAAAAAAAAAATTCTGAATAAATATTTACACTGATCGTTCCATACAGCAAGCTCAAAAATAAAATAAAATAAAATAAATACATAAAAAATTGTCTCACTGAGATACTATTACAGTTGTTATACATATTTTGAATTGTAATTTCATTTTAACTGAGCCCGCAGTCATCTGTGTGGGGCAGCATTCAGCACCTGCAGCATGAAGCACAGCAATGACTTCATTCTGAATCCCCAAAATAGCAGTTAAATGTCCAAAGACAGTGATTATTAAGCAATATCACACATGCTTACATGCTCATATTCAGTACAGCAGCAGTGAGTGAGATATTGCTTCTAACATTTTTGTCAGGGGCTCAAATGTAATTGGACAAATAAATATAATCATACATAAAATGTTTGTTTTTAATATTTTGTTGAGAATCCTTTGCAGGCAATGACTGCCTTAAGTCTGTAACTCATGGACATCACCAGAGACTGGGTTACCTCCTTTGTGATGCTTTGCCCCCACCTTTACTGCAGTTGACTTCAGTTGTTGTCTGTTTGTGGGTCTTTCTGCCTTTAGTTTTGTCTTTAACAAGTGAAATGCATGCTCAGGTTGGGATCAGGAGATTGACTTGGCCATTGCAGAATATTCCACTTTTTTTACCTTCAAAAAACTCCTGGGTTCCTTTTGCAGTATGTTTTGGGTCATTATCCATTTGTACTATGAAGTGCCATCTAATCAACTTTGCTCCATTTGGTTGAATCTGGGCAGAGTATATACTGTACCTGTACACTTCAGAATTAATCCGGCTGCTTCTGTCCTCTGTCACAGCATCACTAAACACCAGTAACCCAGAGCCACTGGAAGAAAATGCTCATGCCATCACACTGCTCCACCGTGTTTCACAGATGATGTTGTATGCTTTGGATCACGAGCTGTTCCAAGCCTTCTCCATACTTTTTTCTTCCCATCATTCTGGTACAGGTTGATCTTAATTTCAGCCGTCCAAAGAATGCTTTTCCAGAAGTGGTTTGGCTTTTTTTTTAGATGTTTTTTTGTCTAATCTGGCCTTGTTTGCGCCTTGTGGTGAACCCACTGTATTTGCTCTCGTGAAGTCTTCTCTTGATTGTAGACTTTGACAGTGACATGTCTACCTCCTGGAGAGTGTTCTTCACTTGGCTGTATGTTGTGAAAGGGTTTTCTTTACCATGGAGAGGATCCTCAGATCATCCACCACTGTTGTTCTCCGTAGACGTCCAGGCCTTTTTATGTTGCTGAGCTCACCAGTGTGTTCTTTTTTTCTCAGAAGGCACCAAACTGTTGATTTGGCCACTCCTAATGTTCCTGCTATCTCTCTGATGGATTTGTTTTGTTTTTGAAGCCTAACAATGGTCTGTTTCACCTGCATGGAGAGCTCCTTTGATTGCATGATGTGGGTTCACAGCAACAGCTTCCAAATGCAAATGGCCCACTTAGAATCAACTCCAGACCTTTTACCTGCTTAATTGATGTAGAAATAACGAAGGAATAGCCCACATATGTCAATGAAATGGCTTTTGAGTCAACTGTCCTCACTTACTTGTGGTCCCTTGAAAAGGGGGGAGGTACATATTAAAGAGCTGTAATTCCTTAACCTTTCCTCCAATTGTGATGAGAATACCCTCAAATTAAAGGTCAGAGTTTGCACTTTAAGCCCATATTCATTATCAATATGTTTTGGTCAACAGCTAAAAAATTAATAATTGTGGCTGTGTCCAAATATGTATGGACCTAACTGTTTGTTTGTTTGTTTATGGTAGCAAAAGTCACAGTCACTCAAACTGCCATATGTAATAAGCTTCAAGTTTCAAAAGTCTTGCTTCTTGGCTTCACGGAAAGTTGGGGGGAAAACATGTTGAGTAAATGACAAAACTACAGAATTTTCAATGTAGGGTGAAATTTTCTTTAAAATGCTGCCAAAGTAAGTAATTCAACTCAATATTCAAGAAATCACTTTTCTGTTTGATTTTTTTGTAGAAGATCTGCCTTCGTCCTCCGCAGTGCTCCAGTTTTCATTCCGAGGTATCTGGCACATTTTGTCATTGAAATGTTTCACTGCATGTTTCCTTATGCTCTTTGTTCATCTGTTTGCATCTGGGCTCGTATTCCTATCTTCCGTTTGCTGCAGTACCATCTGCTCGGAGAAGAGTGGTACCTGGACTGGCACGGCTTTGCAGGATGCAGGTGTCTGCCAACCCTGGCTCAGATTGCCTGTGGATGTGCCAGCCGGGGTCCAAGGAGCATGAGCCAGACTGGTGTGAAGTTAGAAGCATGGTAACCAATGGGGGAAGAGGAAGTATTGCCCATTTGCCTCAAACCCAGGTGTAGCGGAGGGCACAGGCGGTCGTTTTCAGATGCAGGTTTGGGACACTGATGGCTGTACAGCACATGTAAGGTGATAATTAATGCACGGGTTTACATCATTAGTTAACAGCATGATGTTTTTGTTAGGTTGCTAGGTTTGCATACACTCATATCTGCAGGTCTGTTTTTCTGTAATTTACGTTCTTGCTGAGAAAAGCCTATTTCTAGTGAGCAGCCACAACAATGTGAGCAGTGCTCACTGTATGTTCACCATTAAGGACCATTAAGACATTTCGCATTAAGAAATTATTTCTGACAATTATGCAAAAAAAAAAGTTCATTCATTACTTTAATTAACAAAGTATGAACAAAAATCGCAGTGTATAAATACATTTAATGTAGCATTATTTATTTATTAACTCATTGAAATACTGAAATACTCACAAAAATATTTATGAATATAAAATAACCATATATAAAATAACAATTCTTCTTCCTCGAGCTACGTCTTCTGCCATTTTGAGCCACTGATGTCACATGGACTGTTTTACCGATGTCCTTAATACGTTTCTGGTTCTGGGAACATTACAGTTGCATTGCAGGGTCTGAGAGCTCTCACATTTCATCAAAAATATCTTAATTCATGTTCCGAAGATGAACGAAGGTCTTACGGGTTTGGAACGACATGAGGGTGAGTAATTAATAACAGAATTTTGATTTTGGGGTGAACTATCCCTTTAAGAAAACAACACAGAAAAGCACAGAAAAGCAATAATGAATGGCTTCTTTCAGCTTGAGAATGTTTGTAAAATCCTTATTTTTTGCAATCCGGTGCTGCTCTGAACTTGAAATCGCCGTACTGTTTTAAGATGTGGTCCTTTTGTCACAAATTTAATCCATGCTGCATATTTCTCTGCCCAAGATTTTTACAGCTTAACATCTATACCAAGAATCAATGGAATCCAGTTGGAATGCTGCCCATTAAATTTGTTTAAGAAATCTATTTTTTTTCTATTCCACATTATTGAGTCTGAATTCTGTGCATGGAAGAACAGTTAGAATGACACGAGAGTAACCTACAGTACATCAATTTCATTTTTTGGTTGAACTATTCTTTTAGTCAGCTAATAAGCCTCGAGTCATGGTCAAAGGAAAAGGATAAAGAAAGTTTCAGACAACTTGCACAGTCAAGAACAAGACTTATTAAACCAAATAATATATAAATAATAATAATTATTATTATTAGTAGTAGTAGTAGTAGTAGTATTACTGCTACTACTACTACTACTATTATTAATTAGTATTACTAATATTACTATTATTTTTAATACTTATAATATTAGTAAATACAAATATGAAACAACAAATTTTATTCTCTCATATTTATTGTAATATTTGTTATATTATATTTGTGTTGTGCTGTACTTTTACAGTTAATTATCATCATTATTATTATTTTTGAATGCTTGATTTTTACAGTGAAATATTACAAAGCATTTCATATTTTGTTTAATATTTAATATTTTTAATTCTTAAGAATAAGAATAAGAAGAATAAGAAGAAGAATTGTTGTTGTTGTATAGTCTGGTTAATATATAATCACAGTTTGTGGTCAAAATTCGTAGCCCAAGAACAGAAATCTGGGTGGTAATTGCAATTTTTTATTACAAAAACCTTGACTAAAGTGTTTCCTCAAAATTGTGTAGCTCTGATCAAAATAATCAAGTTTCATAATCACAATTTTTTGGCCAAATATTGCAGCCTAAAGTACAGAAACAAGGTAGTAACTAGGGCTGGGTACAAAATATTGATATCGCGATTTTAATCGATACTCATTTTTATGAAACGATATTGATTCTTAAATCTCAAGAATCGATTAGTCTAGCCTGTTTTCAGTTAATGGACGAAACGTTGAAGGGCACCTCCCATCCAACATATCGCAATAAGCATTGTGCTTTGGTACTTTTAATAGGATTTTTTTTTCCTTGAGTAAATTTGGCATGTGTACCTGGTATATATCCAAAATAATCGATATTGAATCGAATCGAATCACAAGCTTGTGAATGAGAATCGAATCAAATCGAATCATGAAATTTGTGTCAAAACCCAGCCCTAGTGGTAACTGCTAATTGTATTAGACAAAAAATGAAATTCAAGTTTTTCCTCGAAATTGTGCAGCTCTGATCAAAATAATCAAGCTTCATCTGATCAGAATAGAATTTCATATCAAGTAAATGAGTACTACTAACAACATTATGAAGTGCATTTTGAGTATGACCGCTTTTAGTCAAAACTGGATGTGTAATGTATTTGTTAAACCGTTTATAAGAGACTGTTTATGAGTGCTTAAGCCGTGTGTAAACATTTAAATTTTGTTTGTTTTGAATATAAATGACCGGTGGAGGAGCTAATGTCTCCTAACGGCCATGAGAACGGTGACACGTGGAAGCTCTTGATCAAAGCTACGGCTAAGAGGAGCGCAATCTTTTAGCGCTCTTGAGGAAAGTGAGGTAAACATGTTTGGACATAAGCAGATGCGGCAGGTGCCTCCAGATGTCTTCATCCATCTCTGAAGTGTCTTTTCAAAGACGTCTCACACAGATGGGCCTAGCCTAATACTGGCACACACCATACTTCAATCTTTTTTTTATATATATTTTTTTCTTTTATCAGAGCTCGAATGATGTGGTGTGCTATGCCGCTTCTGAACGCAAATCATATTTAACGTCAAAGAAATAAGGAAAAAATGGGTTATGCTGGAGAAAGTATCAAATCAACTACTCAGTAAATCAATTTGCACATTGCTTTTTAAAAATGTTTTGTTTTGCTGGCCTCTTCAAAGGACTCACAGGAAGGTTTTTTTTTTTTACATTACTTATTTAATACATTAATTTACACCGGCCTTTGATATGTCATACCTTCACAGAGAGGTTGTTGCATTCTTCCACGACAGCTGTTTGATGTTGCTTTCCAGGGAATATTAATTTTGTTAAAATTTATTTTGAATGCAGCATTGCACTGTTCATTGTGCCTACAACTGGCTGTGACTTTATTCACAATATACTGTAGCTCAACCACTACTTGAAGGTATAGTTCACTCCTTAAATGATAATTCTCTCATTATTTACTCACACTCTTGTCATTCCAAAATGGCTTTCTTTCTTTGTGAAACACATAAGAAAAATATTTTGAAGAACGTTTCAGCTCTTTTTGGCCAAACTATAAAAATGTAAGTCCAAATTGGTGTCCAAATGTGTGTATGTATATGTATATATATATAAAGTTACAATTATTACAAGTTCTTATAATGAGATCAATTATGAGGGAAAACTCCAATTTATGAGACAAAATCCATAATTATAGCATAAGTATAAAAGTGACACACTCTGTAAAAAAAAAGTATATGATCAGTAAGTCATGGCAACTTTTGCAATGTGTTTACAATAACTCAAAAATAAGCTGAGCAATTTCAGTTATATGTTAGATTCTTTTTTTTTAAATTGGTATGATGACATTCAAGCTGAAATGATTAAGTTGATTATACTTAAAAAATAATAATAATTAAGGCAAGAACTGAACTTATTTTTTTTAAGTTGAATTAGGTGGATTTTTTTGCAGTCCAGAAACAGTTTGTGCAAAGATCTAAATTATGAGATAAAAAGTACATTTTGACACTGATCAAAATATTTACATTTTTATGTCAGACTTTTTTATTTCTTTTATCTCATAATTATGAATTATCTCATAATTGTAATTTTTATGTCATAATTATGATTGACCAAAGGATAGATTTTTTATGTTTAGAAAGGATAGAACAGAAATGAGCTTCCATATATTTACAAATTGGGATAAAACAATTGGTCTCTTTATTTGAGACTATGGGGAATATGTTTAAGTTTACTTTCGGATGTTGTTCAAGGCACCACTGTCTCTTTGAAATTGGACAGCAGTTTGCTCATTTTACCACTTACATCAGCTCTCTGAAACAAATGTCCTTTTCTGAATGCAGGGGGATTCTCCGTCTTTACATCTGGCCGATTAAAAACGTTCACTAAGCCAAATCTAGTTCAAAAATAGGGCCTGACTTCTGCATTTTCAATCCATTTGGGCCTCTGCATCAATGTCTCAAAGCATTTCCCAGTTGTTTTTGGTTGTCAGCTAGTTTGGAGGGTGTGAGCAGGTTTGGGTTGTAGCGTGGCAGCAGCCGGTATTGAGGTGCTGCATGTTTAATAGCATCTAGTGGGAATGTCAATTACACGTGTAAGATTGATTTGGCTTTTCTGTGCTCTCCACAGAGATCCGTGTTGATTCCCTCAGACTGTATCTCACACCCCATCCCACCATAATACCTACACACATCAATTCCACTCTTTCTTTCTCTTTCAAATATATAGTTTTCTTTTAGAACCCTTTACACTGCTTTATTCTAGTAAACAATCAATAAAAAAACAGTAAAATTTAACCGATATTTTAACCTGTTAACTGTCATGGGGCTCTTTTTTTATTGACTTTCTTCCCATCACATATTAAGTACTCATCGTAAATTAGATATCATTCAAAAGCATAAACACTCATCCTGTGAAAATAGTTTTGAAATGGAGATTGCATAACCATGTAAATGGTATTTTAAATCCTCTTAGCAGGCTCCTCCCCTTAGTGGGCGGTGTCAAGTGTCATATTACAAAATGTACTACAATATTTTATAATCTTAACAAAATACATATTGTTGGAAAGTCTCAGGTTTTTATATTTGGTGATTATTTTGTGATGTAAGTAATATTGTGCCCGAAATGTAAAGATCTGTGACAGGAAAATGTATTTAAAAAAATTCTATGGAGATTGGGGGTCACCCGGTGGCTGTTTTTTTGTAATATCAACTTCAAATTTGGAGCATAACATATTTAGACATATGGCTTTGATTTTATAGCAATATTAGATTGCGAAACATTTATTTTACATAAAATTAAATAGCACAATACATTTTCTTTACAGTAGACAAACATATATATATATATATATATATATATATATATATATATTATTATTTTTTTTTTAATCCTTAAGTAATAATTGATTGATAAATGATTGTCTTCTTTAAAAAGAGACCAACCTTATTAAGTTCGTACCATTTAAGGTCATTAGTGCATAATGCATTTTCACATGTATGTTCAAAACAGGGGCTGACAGTTAAGAGATTAAAGTTTGTTCACAACCACCCACGCAACCACCTAGAACACCTTAAAACTTCATGAAAACCCATAAAAAAAAAAACATGAAGAACTCGTTAGCAACTACATAACCCCCCCAAATGCAACATCTTGAAACTGCATTATGACGCAATAAAAACCACTCCAAATGCCGTGCAACAACTTGGCAACCCAACAAAACTGTGATGCCAAGTTTTCTACCACTCACATTTTCTTCTGAAAATGTTCTGCTGTTCAATTTCACATAAAGAAAGCATTAACTATATATTTTAGGGACGTTAATTGCCCAGTGTCACTTTTTGGAGCATTCGATCGAAGCTTTCTACTTGAGAATTATTCTATATAACATTCTTCATACTAGCTGGTTTATTACCAGACATTTACGTGGATTAATCCCTTAACTGCCATTTAGTCTGAAGTAAATCACAACACTGATGTCAATATCCCCAAATTGCTTTTCTCTCGAGAGGAGGAGAGAGGTAATAATCGCTGGCACTGTGTGAGGCAAGAGCAATAATGGCTTTATTCAGATGTTGTAATCTCAGTAGATTTGTGAAGTTTAGCCACGCCATTCTCCAGCATGCAACGGCTAACTCGTACAATTATCGCAATCCGTCATCTCATCTTTCAGCATGACTCACTTCTACTGAAAAAAAAAATGTTTTCTTTGGCTTTTTCCACTTCTGTTCCTGTGGGCTACAGATTTCTTGGAATTCAATTTGTGCCACAGAGCAGGCCGCCTATGGCCGAGATGGGTGTTTCCCACTGCATTCTGGGATATGGAAACCCCTGACTAGCTTTAAGTACTGCACACCCCCTGTCAAAAAGAATCAAATGCATGCTGGGAGAGAAAGACTTCTGTGTGTTCTCTCCACACAGTGATATGTCACTCCTGTTTATCTCTCATTCTGTTGGACGTGTTTCTCTCGCTGTCATTCTGTCTCCACTCAGAGTGAAGTCAACACTCATTCTGTTAATTAACATTTCGAGAAGATCACTCTTTAACACCTACATTTAGCTTTACCATGAAATACAGCAATGACAAATACATTTCCATTAATTACTGATCCTTATTAGAAGATACCAATTATCTCACTCCCAGAGATTTTCTGACATCTGTACAAAACACAACAAAAATACACATTATTTTCTCACATATGGGTCATATTTCGGCATGTTTCACATTCAAGACTGTGGTAGAACAGTGTGTGTGTGTGCATTTCTTGGACTTTATGAGTCATGGAGAAAAATATGATCGTGACTACAGAACAGGTTATGTTACATTGAGTCTGACGTACACTTGTGTTGAACTGAAATTGAAGTTAATACATCAAAAATATATTGCAGCTTGACTATATGTGAAATATGGGGTTGGACAAGAAATTAAATCTGAGATCTCATAACTTGTTTTTCAGCCTGCAACCATTTACAACAGAAAGCAAAGGCTCTTGCCAAAATGTCGATCGGAACTAAACACAGTATGAAGCCTCACAAAATCTGTCAAGAACATATATTACAAAAAATTAAAATAATAATAAAACAAAAACATTAAAGGAATAAAAGGAAGAGGAAAAGAAGGAAGGAAGGAAGGAGGGAGGGAAGGAAGAACATGAACATTACTCTCATTACTACTAATTTTAACTGTAAATTAAAAATGTAATATATTATTTAAATTGTATTTATTCATCATGGAAATATGTGTTGTATTGCATTTAATTTGCATTACAAAACAAAAATACTACATTACAGAATCTAATGAGATTAATAAGACTGAGGGGGAAACGGTCTTAAAAATTGTCTCTTTCTTTTATTTTATTTTCTTTGATTTATTTATTTTTTATTAGTCTGAAATGTGACCTGGAGATTGATCATTCATTCATTCATTCACTCACTCACTCACTCATTCATTCCACTCTGTTAGAAGAAAAATTAGCAAGCCGCATGCTACCAAACAGATTACTTTGTACGCTTGCTCTAATTGGTCTACCATAATGGCACTAACTTTACTTTTCTAATATATATATATATATATATGTGTGTGTGTGTGTGTGTGTGTGTGTATACAGTAGCGTACTGTGGGGTTTCAGTCAGGGCCTTCAGTAAGCAACTGTAAACTACATACCCTTACACATCTATCTTACACATCTCTGTAACAGCTAACGCAGCCATATGCATATAATTTGCATATTATGCCAAACATAGGCTCTCAACAACAACGACAGCTGATCAACAATTTCAACAGTAGGCTAGATTAGGGTGGGTTAAATGCAGAGTAAATTTCCCTACATGGATCAGTAAAAGTAATCCACCAATACACAGGTCAATATGAAAATTCACGTCACTCTAAAATGATGACGCGCCCACAGCAGCAAAAGTGTACAAATGCTGGACATCCACACACCACGCCACAGTATTATCAACGTACCACGTAAGTTACACCTTCATAACAATGTGCATGATAAAATACAAACAATAAAGGTAAATAAACAATAAACGTCAAACAATAAAGCACTCACCTGTCACTTGTAAATAAAGTCCATGCGTCTGTCATTCCATGTCCCTTTACTCGTATTAAAAAGTAAACATGGCCAAATAACTTGTTGTGCTCGGTGCTAGCTGTTAGCCACTCATGAAATGGCGCACAAAACCTTTGTTAGCGAATTCAGTTTGGGTGTAGTTTATCCTTTCTCAGTTATTCCTCTTTTGTCAGCAAAAGAGCTCCTTGAAAAAGGCATTTTTAGTAGATCGGTAACAAAATCTGGTGTAGGCGCCGGCGGCTGACATTTTGGAAATTCCCAACTAAACGCTGGGGATAGAACTGGGCACGTCGCTAGACCCAGGGGCGTGCTGTCATTGAACGTCAAAATTTGATTGGTTGATGATTCTGTCACTAGTCCTCGTTACAAATCAGACGCGACGTCTTTGAACAAAAGGGTAGCACTATCTGTAATGCTGGTGGTAGACTTTTTATGTAGGATATTCGGGTTCAACCTCAACAAAACTAATCATAGGCCATTTTGTGGATATTAAACAAATGAAAATGATACCTAAATAATAATAAATCCAATTTTTTTTTATAGGGCCCACCACTGTGTATATATATTTAAGAGAATGTCAAGAGAAAAATGAGAAACGAGAGACCAAAAAATGCAGATGAGCTGAAGGCCACT
>NW_015506485.1:250360-250736 GCF_001515645.1 Sinocyclocheilus grahami | reverse complement strand
CCTCCATTACCAGCTTTAAAATGACGTTTTGGAACTAGCAAAAGAGGCGTTGGATGAGATGCGGAAGAAATAATCCTTCTCACAATAGCGATTTAAGTACAAAAACTGGACGAATCCCTTTAAATATATCATCTGATCAATGTCTTGAGGTTTGGTAACCATAGTATAAGCGGAATAATTGACTTTAATTATTAGGAAAATAATGCTCCGCTTCGCGTCGTGAACAAAATCTCCAAAAACCTCCCTTTGGGGACGTCCTCATTTGTAAAACTAGTATAAAAATACAGAAAATTGTAAAAATGCAGAAAATTTCCTATAAGGGGTAGGTTTAGGTGTAGGGTGATATATAAAATAACATACAGTTTGTAAAGTATAT
>NW_015506485.1:219384-250166 GCF_001515645.1 Sinocyclocheilus grahami | reverse complement strand
TATATATTGATTAAAAAAATCAGAACTTAAATTGTCAGCACAATACCTTTTTTTTTTTTTTTTAATTGAACAAATGTTTCTAGTGAACCAGATAACATCCTATGGCGTTCTTCTTTCCGAGCCACTAAAGGCCCCCTGTAGGAAACCACATTTCTGCCTATAAAAATCTGCTACATCAGTCTTTCAATTGGTTTTCAGTTCACTGAATACTTCCTGTCATTTCCTAAAGTGCATTCTTCTTGGATACATGGCAAGCAACAAGCTAATGCTCTGATATTCACACACCTTTCAACATTAAATGCAGATCACCATTAAGCACTGTCCAGCTAACAGAGCAGTCAAAAAGAATATTGTACTCGTTACATCACAGAACCCTGGGAAAGAAATGTACTTTTGACCTTTGTCAAACAGTGCTTTGTTCCACTATTAATACATTCATATTCACATCACACTTTAAGTCAAAATGCCACCAGCAAATCCTGAACAATATGAATTTATAAAGGGCTATCCGCTGTGATAGAGAAACAGCTAAGAAGATTTGATTAATCAAGGTTACAGTCCAACTACAAACACTGACTCTATAATCACAGCCTAATCACTAAAAGGAATTAACCATTTATTATGTTATACTAAGCAAACAAAGAGCTGTATTCTTGATTAGTATTGCTAAAAATCTTTGTTTCTACAAATACATTTTTTTTAAATGCTGATTTCAATTCATACATTTTTAAAAATCACTGATTCTTGTAAGAATCATTATGCAAAAGTTTTCGCAGACATAATATTAAGCACTTGTGGCCAGATATTTTGAACCAAAACATGTCGAAATCACCTTCAGTGCAAGGCACAATGTTTACAGGTAGTTTAAATAGTTCAATACTGAAGAAAAACATTTTCATTTAAAGTTTCTAGCTTTGATGTTTACCTTAGAGCAACAAAGATGAATTTGGCAATCAATGTAAACATGAGAAGCAGCGCTCTGAATTGGCACTTAATGTTAAACATGAATTCTACAAGAGAGGTATATATGCCACTTTGACATTTTGAGAACAATAAACATCACTGTGACACTTGAGAGAAAATAAAAACGCAGTTTTGCTGGATCGGGACCTAAATTGAGGGAATGATCAGTAAGAAAATCCTGCGTCTTAAAAGAAGTAAACAATAATATGGCAACACCTGCATCTAATTTTATCTCATTATCTTCAGATTACTCTTGCTTTATAAAATTTCGCACTCTAATGGCCATGCTTGCTCCCTACAGAAACCCCCGCTGAAGTTGCCATTATTCACAGATTAATTAGTGGATTTGACAGTGTGAGAGAAAGACAGAGCTCAAATAGGACCGAAGGAATGGACTAAGAAATAATCTGCCAGATATTGTCATGCAACAGGTAGATGTGAATGTTTGGCACACTGAAGAGTGTCTGAGTCATTTTTGGTGAACGAACCCTTTAGATGGGAGTATTTCTGTGAGCTTTGCTAAAATCATCATTTGACTGTCTATAATCTCTTTTAAAAAACATGATTGTGTGTTTATGATATTTTACAGTTTAAGTCAATACTAAAACGACATTCGTAACTCATTTTATGTTGACAATGAGATCTTTCCTTTGGAATTGCATTTATCGATAAATCATTCACATTGTGACCTGGAAAACGGCCAGAAAATTAAATATGGCCAGTTCCGTTTTCATGTTGACTTTAACTGAATTATTATCTTGAACTGCAACCGGTTTGTAATGCTAGCAATAAGTCATTGTGCCATACTGCTATGAGTTTGCCATTTCCAGTAGGGCACTATTCAATTTTTCAAGTAAAAAAAATGACCTGGTATTGAATGTTTGGAATGCGGTTACACTGGAGAGTTATTTGTTTCAACAGGCAAAATTATCTTGAAGGGTAAAATGTTTGTGGTGGCTGTTCGTTTTTGTCTAGCAAAGGCATTTTCAGTGTTATTTGTCTTCATTTACATTGCTTGCCAAATACTTCATGGCAGAGCTACCGTTCATATCGGAAAAAATAAAAATGCTTGCCCTTCAGCTGTCCACCAACAAACTCATGCACACACTCTAAAAAAATGCTGGGTTAAATACAACCCAGTTCTGGGTGAAATATGGACAAACCCAGCAATTGTTTTTTTTTTTTTTTTCACCCAGCGGTTGGGTTAAATGTTTAACCCAACCTTCTGGGTAGTAACCCAACCGCTGGGTCAAAACATCCCAATTATTTTACCCAGAACTGGGTTGTATATAACCCAGCATTTTTTGGATATGTCTTTTTGTTTTTATTGCTTTTTGCCATTTCTCTCTTTCTCACAGTCTTTGAAATATAAAATAGCTATTTCAGTCTAATGTTTCCAAAATCCAAATACGTTTTTTCATGGCAGAGCTACCGTTCATATCGGAAAAAATAAAAATGCTTGCCCTTCAGCTGTCCACCAACAAACTCATGCACACACTCTAAAAAAATGCTGGGTTAAATACAACCCAGTTCTGGGTGAAATATGGACAAACCCAGCAATTGTTTTTTTTTTTTTTTCACCCAGCGGTTGGGTTAAATGTTTAACCCAACCTTCTGGGTAGTAACCCAACCGCTGGGTCAAAACATCCCAATTATTTTACCCAGAACTGGGTTGTATATAACCCAGCATTTTTTGGATATGTCTTTTTGTTTTTATTGCTTTTGCCATTTCTCTCTTTCTCACAGTCTTTGAAATCTAAAATAGCTATTTCAGTCTAATGTTTCCAAAATCCAAATACGTTTTAACCAGTTTGTGCATTATTTGTGTTAGGGGTCAAGAAAGATCATTGAATAGCAAGATGGTTTTTTGTGAGGGAATACATTAGTCTTGGCTTTAGTGTTGATGTGAGTTTATGTGCCTTTCAAAGAATCAAACATATAGAGTGTATTACTCAAAAAGAAATACGACCTCAATATCACTCAGTTTGGAAATAAAGCATTAATCAAGCAGGTTTGCAAGGCACTATTCTTTGTAAAGCTGCACTGGAACAATATATATTGTGAGAAGCGATGTGCAAATAAAACAAATTGCAAATAGTTATTCAATACAACATGAGGGGAGATAAATATGTTTAATATATCAGATAAGCACTTAGAGAAGAAAACCACAGGAAGTTGAAATAATTCAGAACTAGTCATGTTTTATTTTCACATCCAGCAAACCATCATGCTGTTCAGGCTTGAATCAAAGACATTGTGTTGACAGCACAATATGTTTTTACCGTCCAATTAATTGCATTTTAGGAGTCAGTTGGTAACATAGTGTTATAAGATCAGACATATTGCTCCTTCCCTTACATGTATTGCGCTGAAGAAGCCAGAAATAGATTTAAGCGAGTTAACAGCATTAGCGTGAGACTGTCACGTATGACAAATGGTGCTGGATGCATATTTTACAGGGTTCTCGGGAACTTTTGGTGACTAACTTCTTACTAATTGGCTACAAAAAAGTTATCTCCTTCTGCTGGCTGACAGGAACTTCTTCAGGTAAAGTCACTCCAGCGATTGAATAATCAGATGGCTTTAACATAATATTATTTGTTTCTCTGTTTTTCAAAAACATGTTCAAATACATTAAATATATCATGAAAGATGCTGCTGTTATAAGCTGTATACCTGTAATATAGAGCCTTATAAGCAATCACCACTAAACATTAATATGCATAAATGCATTTACATGCTCATATAGATCAACAATACAATAACAAATGCTAGCGCTCACCAACTTACAAACATGCACAAGCCAAAACCATAGCATTATCAACTCTGGGCTCTGTGATATACAGACAGCCAACATTAATCCTCATTTCCATTTGCATAATAAAAAATCTTTATAAACTACAGCTGTTTCTTTATTCATAAAGTACCTAAGGAAAGAAACTTCTGGCCTACTCAATTATTCCTTATACTGCAATGACACTGAATACTTAATGAAAGTCGTCTTTTTCACTTTGCCCATTGTTAAGTTTCCCTGAGAATGAAAAAGGCCATATATATTGAAGCTACTGAATATGCTATTCATACAGCAAAACTCCAGGAAAATTCAATTAACAGATATGATAATGGCAGCGGCTCTGAGCCGAAATGATTGAGTTCTGCTGGTGGGACATACTGAAGTTCATTCCCCTGAGGTTACCGTCTCCCCGTATCCGTCCTGAAAGTTTTCACTGGTTGTCATCTCACTAATAAATGTCTTGTCTTAGTGAGTACAGTGTTTAAATTAGAAAATGCCCTCAGATTTTACCTGAAGGCAAGAAAACATCTGCTCTGAAAAGTGAAAGAGGGAGAATATAATGGGGATTAGAAATTACATCTGAAATGTAGTTGCTCTGATGTGATATTGTGATTGCACAGGAGAATTGTGGGAAATGCTCATTATAGCTCATTGCAAAATGATGTAGTCATTAGTAAATTATCACAATACACAGAAAGAAAGAAAGAAAGTTAGCTTAATAGTATAATGAATTAAGTTAAATGCACTGTAGAACAATTAACCCATTTTATTCGAGCCAGTTAAATTTGTTATTAAAATTTAGTACTCAGTACTAAAGTGTCTAAAAGAGTTATCAGTATATTATTAATAATAATTAATAACAGACCCTTTACATACTATAACTCTGCCTCATGCTCAAATGACATGTAAACATGTAATCGGCCTGATGGAAAACAAAAAGCCTCATGTGTGAATAAGTAAATGACGGAGTCTCATACAATTGCTGATTTAAAATAATAAAAGAAGCATAAATACATTTTAAGATTTTAAAAATGCATGATTTCCTTTTCTCTACAGAATTGCCTAAAAATGGTGTTAAATTATGTTTGCAAATTTATATTGGGTCTTATTAATAACATCTCATGGGGCCATACAAAGAGTAAAATGCATGAGTTTACAAATCTGATAATAATATTTTGAAATTAAATGGGTTAAATAACCACCAGAGATCAGAGTGCAACATGTATCAAATCTAATGACAACTCATTGTGGCTCTGTATGAAATGGGTTTCATTTAGTTATTCTCACAAAATCTCTGCTAAAGTGTTTCAGGTAACAAACAAGACCTATGCATCACCTAAAAATACCTCTGCTGCAGAAAAAAATCAAAACAAAAAAAAAACTCATTCAGCCAGCCTAATCTGATGTGCTGTTTTAGCTGGTTCGAGATGGTCTCATAGCCTGGCCAAGCTGGTGTTTAGCTGATTTAGGCAGTCGGCAAGGTGGTCCCCCAGCCTGACCAGCTTAAACGCTACCGAAATCCCTCCAAAACCAGCAAGCACACCATTCTGGCCAAGTGTAAAGGGTATTTTTTTTAAATCTGGTTTATGTTTTTTTTCCAGCAAGGCATACCAAAGCAACACAGCTGACGGTTAACATTCAAAAGCATGAGTAGCAGCTGGTGAGCCAACATCACAAACAATCATAAGTAGGAAACGTGTTGCACAAGAAAGTCTACTTCATTTTGCCAGGGTTAATCAAAGACCAAGCCAGTGTAACAAATAAAAAAAACTGGAGTGTAAGGCATATGAAGCAATCACTTGGACATTAACAATGGACATCTGTTCGTTTCTGTGCGCACCAAATCTCTCTCTCTCTCTCTCACTCTCACACACACACACACACAAACACACGCATGCACCCTCGGACACTCATTTAGATCAGAATGTGGGATAGTGCTTCTAAAATTCTCAACAGGGGTTTACAGCTTTAGCAAATTAACTGCGTGTTTTTTTTTCCACTTACGCTGCTGTTTTGGCCGGACCAGTGCACCATGGCTTGGTTGTGAGCGGAATCCCCTGTCAGCGCAAAGGTAGAGCTGGTAAGTTTCAGCTCCTCCTGTCGCGATGTGGCCGTTCTCCGATCTTCCCGGTTCCATCTCAGATCTGAGCGGGGGACTCTGCGCGCAGCCCGCGCGGTGCTGTTGCCAAAAGCCGGCAGCAAGCGTGCACCTGGGGGCGAGCCGGGTCCTTGGGTGCTTCTACGCTCTCGGTGATGGGGCTCTCCAGGGGCTGAACCTTGAGAACCTAGACGCTTGAGGTTATAAACTTTGCCATTACTGCGCATCGACTTCCATTTATCATCGGGTGGTATTTTCTCTGAGCGGAGCCGGTCCGTATTCCTTTTACGCACAGAGTGAGCGTGTTCGCAGTTTTCGGTTGCGCCGCAGTCGTGTTGACCAGTTTCAGCATCAGCCGAATTAAACAGCGCTGTTGACCCGTCTCCATTTTTATCACCAACTTGACCAAAATCGACACCACTGTCCATCCTCACCAATAATTCCCGACCGCTCCACTTATCCAGCAGGTGACATGACCTGCAAGTTATCACTGTTTTGGTCACCGGAACCCAAGCGAACAAAACAAAAAGCAGGGTGCAGAAAGCATTAACCCGGCAATATCTGATTCCTCTCTCCATCGCGGACAACAACACGATACACTGTCCTTTTCCTCTATTTAGCGTCAGTTATTGACGGAAAGAAGTCATCATACAAGTTGCAGCGCGGTGATGCAGCCACTGTTGAGATCCTATACAGATTAATTCATCAGCTCATATTTCCCTTTCATAACTAATTAGAAAGAATGTTAGTGCAAAGTTTATGGTACACATACTATACTGAAAACAGCTCATTAAAACATTCTCACTCTCACATCTTATTTTGTTTTAGAAATGGATTGCATGTGTCACGGTCACGGTGTGTGGAGTCAGGCAGGACGACGACAAGGATTCCAATAATGACTTTTAAATGTAGACACAAGGCAGATTCAGGAAGGTGAGACATGCACACTCTGGGTAACATTCACAATAACCGACAAACCAGAATACCAGAGACAGGAACTAATATAGGGCAGATAACAAGGGGCAGACAGGTGAGCACAATGAGGTGATTAACTAATAATTAGTACAGGCTAAACCAACAAAAGGGGAAGAAACCACAATAAACAGTCCACAGGGGCGTTACATTACTCCCCCCTCCCGGAAGGTGCGTCCGCGCACCGTAGAAACAGAGGGTGGGGCAGAGGGGGACTAGGAGGAGGACAAAGCAGTGGATGTGAGATGGTGACAGGGGAAGGCAAAGGGTTGGCAGGCAGACCAGACAAGTGGAGGTTCCGGCGGAGGAAGGCCTTCCAGGAGGAGGACGGCTAACAGAGTCCAGGGAGGTGACGAAGGAGGGAGGAGCCAGGGAGATGACAGGTGGGACCCAGGCCACAGCCATAATAGCGGCCCACGGTGGAGCCGACGGAGGTAGGAGCCATGGAGGAGGAATGTCCACCGACTCCAGGGGGCCAACCAATGGGAGCGGAGCAGGTGGTGGAGGAGCCCGAGGCAGAGAGCCAAAGAGCCAGGGGGATGCAGAGGATCCGGGGGGCCAGGGTGGAGCCGAGGGCTTTGGCGAACAAGGCGGAGATCCGTGGTGGAGCCGGAGCAACTGAGGACCAAGGTGGAGCTGGTGGGAGGAAGGAGCTTAACGGAGCCGGTGGGACAGAGCGACGAGGTGCAGCCAGAGGAGTGGAGTCCAGAGGCGATGGCGGGTCGACGCCCGACCAAGGCGGAGCCGGAGGTACGAGGGTGCCCGGTGGAGCTGATGGATCGATGGGTGACGGTGGAGGCGAGGGAGCAAGGAGCCGAGGTGGAGCCACTGGGTCTATGGGCCGAGGCGGAGTCTGGGCCTCGGAGGCAGAGGTGAGGGAGACTCCAACCCCGGCGACGCTGGAGGATGGCAGTCCAGCGGGGCTCGCACCGCAATGATGGTGGGCTGAGGGCGAGCCGAGGGACATTTTCGAGGAGCGGCCACTGGAGGGCACTTTCTAGGAGCAGGCACTGGAGTGCGCTTTCCTGGGCGGAACTGGGGATCAGGAGCCCTTCCTGGGCTGAACTGGGGATCAGGAGCCCTTCCTGGGCTGAACTGGGGATCAGGAGCCCTTCCTGGGCTGAACTGGGGATCAGGAGCCCTTCCTGGGCTAAACTGGGGATCAGGAACCCTTCCTGGGCTGAATTGGGGATCCGGAACCATTCCTAGGCTCGACAGGGGTTGGGGAGCCATTCCTAGGCTCGACAGGGGATCGGGAGCCATTCCGAGGCTCGACAGGGGATCGGGAGCCATTCCGAGGCTCGACAGGGGATCAAAAGCCCTTCCTGGGCTAAACTGAGGATTCCGGGGTCTCTCCTCCTCGTTTTGGCATTGAATTCCCACCATATTCTGGCCCTTATGTCCCGCCATAGTCAGCTCACCCTCAGCCATGATGCAGGGGGCGGAGCTCCTCTCCGCGCTCACACAGTCCACAGCTTGCTCCCTCGTGGTGGGCACTGTCACCGGCTCTCGCACCTGGTCTGACGTGTTGGGCTCAATATCCGAGGCGACCCTCTTCTCAGCCGCGGGGCTTCGCTCCGGCTCGTGGATCGCGGCGGGAAATGGCTCTCCGTCATCGGTGGGCTCAGGCTTATGCTCCATACTGCGGGGAGATGGTGGGCTGGGCTCAGGGTCCTGAGTGGGGCAGGTGTTGTTGTCAGCGCTCGTGTGGTGGTGTTAAGTCCAACTGATAGAATGTACAGAGGCAGTTGTCCAGGTAGTGCGTGAGGTGGTAGTGCGTGAGGTGAGCCAGGGACAGAAAGTCGTTTGTGTGGTCCTCAAGAGAGCGTTCCCCCTGCTCCAGCAGGAGGATTTGGAAGGCGGAGTAATCCATAACAAAAAAATTAAAACTGACAAAAACCGGAAAAACAAACGAGGGGAAAGACACCGCTATACGTTACTTAGGGGTCGGTTATTCTGTCACGGTCATGGTGTGTGGAGTCAGGCAGGACGATGAGGACGACAAGGATTCCAACAATGACTTTTAATGTAGACACAACAAGGCAGATTCAGGAAGGAGAGACACACACACACACACACACACACACTCGGGGCAACATTCACAATAACCGACAAACCAGAATACCAGAGACAGTAACTAATATAGGGCAGGTAACGAGGGGCAGACATGTGAGCACAATGAGGTGATTAATAATTAGTACAGGCTAAACCAACAAAAGGGGAAGAAACTACAATAAACAGTCCACAGGGGCGTTACAGCATGCTCACATTAAAGGAATTCTTTGGATTTATGTATAGCAAATGTCAATACCAAGAAAAGCAGTAATATATATCTCTCTCAAATTCTCATCTATTCTTACTTTTTTCAAGTACAGTGGTTCTTAGGCACGTTCCTGGAGCCAACATAGCTTATTTTGCAAGTCTTCTTCGTATGACAGACACCCATTTCAGGTCTTGGAGTCTCTACTAATGAGTTGATGAGTTTAATGGTGTGTTTGATTAATGATGCACGCAAAATATGCAGTGTCCAGGAAAGTGGTAAAATGTTGGGTCTAAAAATACATGCCAATCAAAAAAAAAATGAATGATTTTTATTTGTAAATGCATATTTGTATAATGACAGTATATGTCCTCTATAGCACAAAGGTGTTCAGCCCTGGTCCTGGAGACCCACTGTCCTGCAGAGTTTAACTCCAACCCTGATCAAACACATCCGAACAAGCTAATGAAGGTGTTCAGGATCTTGAAAATCACAAGCAGGTGTGCTGAAGCCGGCTGCAACTAAACTAACAGGGTGGGTGTCCAGGAGCAGGGTTGAAGTCCTATGCATTGAAGTCACAGTCCTGCAGAGTTTAGCTCCAACCTGCTCCAACACACTTTTATAGGGGCATTTACATTACACTGTTTTCAACTAAAAATTGTAGGGGAGGGAAATAATGCGCTTTGGTTGTTCATTTACACAACAAAAGCAAATATGTGTGTAGACAGTGTGTATTACGTGTTCAGTCTATATAGGTGCTTAATGTATGTTAACAAAGTGACATACTACAGTGTTTTTAGTAGTGCTGTCAAACGATTAATCGCATCCAAAATAAAAGTTTTTATTTACGTAATATGAGCGTGTACTGTGTATATTTATTATATATATATATATATATATATATATATAAATAAATACAAACACATGCAAAAATGTTGTTTATATATAAATATATACTTAATGTGTGTGTATTTATATATACATAATAAATCAACAGTACACATAAATATTATGTAAACAAAAACTTTTATTTTGGATGCGATTAATCCCGATTAATAATTTGACATTACTGGTTTTTAGCGAAATTTCGTGAATCAGTGTTAAAGGGGCTTGTTTTTTTAAAAGTTATATTTAAGGCTTTTATGCCTTTATTGGATAGGACAGTAGAGGGCAGACAGGAAAGCATTGGGTGGAGGGAGAGACGGGGACAGGATTGGCAAAAGACCCCAAGACGGGAATCTAATGGGAATCGCGAGCACAGTTGGCACACTAATCACGACAAAGGGGCTTGTTTTGACAACATTGTAATCTGTATGTAAAACTTTGCCAAAATGCAAATGAAAAACTTTTCCATTTTTAGTACACTGTTGTTGTGTAACCCATAGTTTTCAAGACTGCAAAGTAAAAAAATAAAAATGGTGAGTGCTGCAGGAAAGGAGATCATAGGCATTTTTTGCAAATTAATGAATTATTGAATGTCATTTGGGGAGAGGCTTCACTATGCTGAAATAAACTGCTTTTGTGGGAAAATGGCTTTTTCTTTAATGAATCAACTGCCTATCAGCTAATCTTCAACTGCAAGGCTGTAATGTGATTGGTTATCAAGGCACACATGATCCAAGTTGACTGTTATGCTTTCTCCAATGGTAGAACCGTGAACAATCGTATCTCCTAAGAAGACGACCATCTTTGGCTAAACTCTGCAGGACTGTGGCCCTCGAGAAAGTGCATTTGACATTCCTGATATGAGCGATCAGAGCGATAGTGACGATTTGTCATTTGTCAATCATTATTACATATTCAAATCTTTAGCGACCCGGACCTGTATATCCAGCACGGATGGATCTCTAACTGCAGCAACAGCTAAAAAAAAAAAAAGTTTTTAAGAACTACACAAGAAAAAAATAAAGCATACTTATTACCTTTTCAAACTTTTTATGCCTGCGGTAATTATGAGTGAAACATCATGTAATCATTGTCTATGAAACAGTGCCACCTCGAGGAATAAAGGTAAATTGCATGTATTGAGCCATCAGATATTTAAATATTGTTACGCAGGAAAAATAATGCTTACACTATTACACACCTCGGGTAGTGACCCTATACAGTTAAAAAAAAAAAAAAAAACAGAAAAAAAAAATTCCTATATATTTTTTTCTTGTTATATTATTTATAATGACTAGATTGAGGAATACTAAGAAAGAAGCTTTAAAAAATGAAGGCGGGAGAGGGTAGTGAATGATGTCCCGGGTCGCTGAAGACCAGAGGTATGCATTAAGTAAAAATAACCACAGCTATGGGTGTAAACGTACGCGTATTCATACTGAAAATTTTCGGTTCGGTATGCACGTGTACCGAATAAATCATTAAATTTTTTCAGGAAATTCAGACAATAAATGCCGTTTTGGTGCTCTTTGATGAGGCGTGACTGCTCACTGTGTAAACGCTTCAGTTCAACACGGAGCGCAAGTGAGCGAGATCATCCCTTCATCTTACTTCATCTTAACACGAAATAAACATAAATTAACATCTCGTGCCTCGTGTAATCGCACAATCAGTGTCACTCGTTTCCTCCGTGGCACCCTGAGGCTGAGGCCGGTACAGTGCACCAAGGTGCCCTCATGAGACCTGGCTGTGGTTCTGGAGGCCTTAAGCAATGCCCCCTTTGAACCCATAGGAGAAATTTCAGTCAAGTTTCTCATGCTCAAGACTATCTTTCTCCTCGCTATTTCCTCATTTAAAAGGATCGGGGATCTTCAGGCACTTTCTGTTTCGTGCCTGGAATTTGCTCCAGGCATGGTTAGGGCATTCCTTTACCCGAGGGTCGGGTATGTCCCTAAGGTGCCAACTTCTTCGCCAGGGCCCTTAGTACTTCAGGCATTCTGTCCTCCTCCGTTCCAGGAAGTAGGCTAAGAAAGGCTTAATCTTCTCTGTGCAGTTCGAGCACTGGACCTTTACGCACACAGAGCTGCCCCGTGACGTAAGGCAGATCAGCTGTTTGTTTGCTTTGGTCCTCCAAAGAAAGGATCTCCGGCGACCAAGCAGACTATGAGTAGGTGGGTGGTCAAGGCCATCTCACTAGCCTACGAGTCCTCTGGGCTCCCGTCACCTATGGGGGTCAGAGCGCACTCGACCAGGAGTATGGCGGCCTCCAAGGCTTTCAACTTGGGTGTGGCCTTGCAGGACATTTGTGCTGCGGCGGGCTGGTCCTCTCCGCACACTTTTGTCCGCTTCTATAACCTAGACCTGGCATCTACCCCAGGTTCCCAAGTTCTTTCTTCGTGATGTGCTCATGAGATACACACACACAATGGCAGGGACTTGGTAGTATGGTGCAGTGGGTATTCTCGTTACCAAAGCGATTCTCGACGCAGCATCTCGTTCCCTCGGGGAACCATGCTTACATTCGTAACCTAGAGATGATTTCATTTACCTCAGGCAATTCATCAGTCCACAGCTCGTCAGTTCATCAGAAAAATGAAGTCGAGAGAAGAGCATTTCGCGAAATATTAGACTATATAGCTACTCATTATATTTTCCTTTACCTGTTAGTGACGTCTTAATCATTCAATGTAGGCTATATTTAAATAAATATTTTAAACAAGCCATGACAACCACTATGTAAATTATTATATTTCAACAACAAATAGAAATAGTATAATTTAGAATTTAATTAAAAAAACTGCATTGAGTGCAATTTACATGTTTGCATACATTTTGTATTTTTTTTTTATTTGAGTGTTGATTATAGTTAAAATAAATAGTAATTAAATTTACGTTTTGGCTCTGTTGTTAATTGTAACCTTATAGTAAGGTAAAATGGCTCCCTATAGTTTAGAGCAGAAGCTGAGGTAGATTTTTAATTTTTTTTGTATTATTTTATGAGGTAGATTTAAATAAATGTCTAATTATAATTGTATTTTTTTAAAGAAAGAGCAATTTGCTCAGCAAAACATTGTTTAATATATATATGTGTGTGTGTGTGTGTGTGTGTGTGTTTAGTATTTTTTCCTCCTGCTTTACCGAAACCATACCGAACCGTGACATCAAAACTGATGTACATACCGAACTGTCATGTTTGTGTACCGTTACACCCCTAACCACAGTGTTATTCCAGTTGTAATACAGGCATATTCCATAAATGAATATCTGAGCAGTGTGAAGCTACAGTATTTTAAACATGCTTTGCAACAAATCTATTCTCCCTCAGTTCAAATATTTAGAATTTTCTCCTTCCAAAATACTTAATTATCTTTAACAAAATATAAAATGATAAAACATGTGTTTTGACTCAAAATAAGAGAGATTTGAGGATTCTGAATATAAATAAATGATGTAACTTTAGACCAAATTACCTCAAACCCAGCCTTAAAGTTCAGACAAAATTTGAAGTTCATAGCAACAAGCAGGTGTTTAGTATATAACATGTTATGCATATATTAATTGTTTGTGCATGTTACTCTCCATCTCTGTCTGTCCATGTGCTCTTCCTCTATGAGTTAAATCCACCGCCTTGTCATTCTAAAAGCATTAAAATGACTAACAGCTAGACAGGGCTAGACTCACAGTATTAAATAGATATATTGTATTGGATTAATAGCACAGCTATGGACAGGCCTCCAGAGATGAGAACACACTCATCACTTTCTCCCTCTCTCTCCACAGGTGCTCAAGAAGACATCATGGTCCATCATCTTATATCCCGCCTGCACGTCACAGAAATCAATGCTATTTAAATGTGACCCACCCAACACACGACTAGGTTATCTGTTAAAACCATTGAGGAGATTCGAAGGCCTCGTTCTGTGAGCTTCGAGCAGGTGAAAGTGAATAGAAACTCTTCGCACATAATAGCACTTCCTGGAACAGATCTCTCAGATTCCTACAAGATATCCAACGGACAGAGGGCAGAATGTCATTGCTGGTTTCAGATCTGTTGGAGTCTCTTTTTTTTAGCTTGCAGTCAACTGGTTTGACTGAGACAAGCAACGTCTTTCTGGAAAACCAGACACTTCTGCAGGTATTTGTCAAATTTGCACTTAAGCAGATGAGCCGTGTCATCAATCTGAACAAGTTCTTCTGTTCTGCCAGACAGTTTATACAAACGCACAGAATTCTTGGAGTGAAAGTTTCAAGTTTTTGTTTCATGTCAAATTAGGCACAGGTTTCAGCCTGCAAAAAGACTGGCATGTTGTCATCTGTGTTCCCAGGGCAACAGCCAAGGAAGGCTATAACTGGAACAGTCACAGATATCATGAAAGCCAAAAAAAAGGCACAGATCATAGTAGAAGAACGACAGAGCTTGCGTATTTGATTGGTGCTCAGAGCAAGGACGTGGTTTTAGTCAAGGCTGCCAATGACTTGTGTAGCAGCAACAGTTGAGAGACCAATAATTAGCCAACAGATGACTCACAGAGGCTTTGCATCAAAGGAGGAAACCGAGAACAAAGCACACAAAAGAAGAGCATACCAGCCAGCCAGCCTAAGCTATATGTGCCTTAAAACCTTTGCTTCTCTTGTCCCAAAGAGATCGTTCATTTAATGGAGCTATTTCCTCACATTATTTAGTATTCTTTCTCTGTAGAGGTCCAGTGGGAAGGTCAGGAGCAATTGCAGAGCTGGATCTCATGGTGTAATATTTAAACAGAGTTCAGACTCTTGATAATTGTGTTCTCTCACACTCTCGGTTTTAATTCATAAAAAATTCATAGCAGTATCTCGCCCATACGGACACTATAAGTATAGGTTAGAATTTAAGTTTTGTTTAGAATCAGATCATGCATTTGGGCATTTAAATGCTTTGGGCAATTACTTGCAATTCAGTTCATGCTGGTCAACAAAATCAGTGGGGAAAGATCCATTCAAAATTCTATAAATAAGGAAGATGCTACTTGCGCCCTGATGTAAATGATGGCAAATGGCATTTGGAGCATGTTGTAATTAACACAAACTATTTATATTTTGCATTAAAAATAAATAAAATATGACACTGTATATATAAAATTTTGTATTTTATATATTTTATTTTAAGCATGTCAGGCATCAGCAGATGTATGTGTACAGTTTGCCACACAAAATAAAAACAGCTTATGTTTATGGAACAAAACATATTTTATCCTCAGATTTCCAAAGGATCTTTCTCCCATGGAAATGTATTTCCATCATGGAATGCATACATACATACATAAATGAAAAATAAAATGTGACCCTGGACCACAAAACCAGTCTTAAGTCACTTGGGTATATTTTAGCAACAACTAAAAAAAAAACATTGTATGGGTCAAAATTATCGATTTTTCTTTTATGCCAAAAATCATTAGGATATTAAGTAAAGATCATGCTCCATGAAAATATTTTGCAAATGTCCTACCGTAAGAACTTCATTTGGACAACTTTAAAGGTGATTTTCTCAATATTTAGATTTTTTTTGCACCCTCAGATTTCAAATTGTTGTATCTCGGCCAAATATTGTCATATCCTAACACACCATACATCAATGGAAAGATTATTTATTCCGTTTTCAGGTGATGTATAAATAAAAAAAATATTTTTCTTTTATGCCAAAAATCATTAGGATATTAAGTAAAGATCATGCTCCATGAAAATATTTTGCAAATGTCCTACCGTAAGAACTTCATTTGGACAACTTTAAAGGTGATTTTCTCAATATTTTGATTTTTTTTGCACCCTCAGATTTCAAATTGTTGTATCTCGGCCAAATATTGTCATATCCTAACACACCATACATCAATGGAAAGATTATTTATTCCGTTTTCAGGTGATGTATAAATAAAAAAAATAAAAAAAAATTGGCCCTTATGACTGGTTTTGAGGTCCAGGGTCACAAATGAATAAATAAAAGTAATTATGACTTTTACATCACAATTCAGACTTTTCTATTACATTATTGAATTGTCATCAGTGTGAGATATCAACTCAAAATTGTAAGAAATAATGTCAGAATTGCGAGATATAAATGATAAATTCTAAGAAAACTCAGAACTGTGAGATAAAAAGTCACAATTACCTTTTTATTAGTAGTAATAGTAGTAGTAGTATTAGTAGTATTATTATTATTAATTGCAGAATGTAAAGTCAAATGACAAATGCAGAATTCTGGGGGGAAAGGTCAGAATTATGGGATAAATTATAAATGTAACTTGCAATTATGAGTTTATAACGTGCACTTTTGAGAACCTTTCAATTCTCAGAAAAAAAAGTCAAAAGTATTTTTTTGCAGAAATAAGCTTCCAATTTCTCCAAATGAACAACTTAACTAAGCTGACATCATCAGATACATGGAACTATTGTTTACTTTAGAGGCTATGTTTACATGGACTGCAAAAATACATTGGTCTCATTATAAATATGACACTAGCCCAATTAAAAAATGTTTACATTGGCTCCTCCTGAGCCATTTTATTTATATTATACAGCTACTAATTTATTAATCTGTCCTTTAGCTCTTGCAACTATACAAAGTGCACTTCTTATAGTTTCTCATGAGAAACATGGGTTTAAGCATGGCGATGATTCATGGAATGCAACATTTTGGTAACCAGGCCATATCTGTAGCTACCACGCATTCACATTTTTTCAGGCTATAATCATGATGCTTCTGCAACATGCAAAGCAGAATAGTTCAATTAGAAACCCGTGTAAACTGCTTAATCTCAATATTGTTGTATTTGGAAGAAGACCAATATGATTACTGCAGTCCATATGAATATAGTAACTGCCTATAACACCAGCAACTCCAGCCCATGTGGTTCTCATTGTAATATCAAAAGCGATGCCTGCCAGGATGCCAGCTGCTCCGTATTCGCCGCTTTCACTGGCAGGACTTTGGAGGCGCTCCTGTCTCAACAAATTTACTGTGGCACCTGCCGATCAAAACCCCTGGTAATTCAGCTTCCTTTTTGCTTCCTTTCCAACCCCCTCACAACCTCTAGTAATTATTTTTGAGAAAATGGGAAATGTTTGAGTTTCAGCCAAATGCAACAGTCACTTCTGTGAGATGAATTTATTTACCCCCTTTTGCACATTAATCTCTTATTGGAGTCTGTTATTTGGCTGGAAAACCTAATAACTCATTCTGACAGATAAGATTATGTCACTGAACCATTATTTGGTGTTTTTACATTAAATGAACAGTATCTCAGATACTGTTTTCCAATCATTGAAACCCTAAATCATCTCAAGCACTCAACAATGAGAGAATCTCAGAATGAAATGTGTTTGCCTCAAAGAGCATTGGCGGTTTCCTGTCAGAATATAGCATTTTCCTCTCAAAGGTAAATTAAATGAATCGTCTGATCGCTTCAGTCCATTTAACATCTTCTATGGTAATGTTCATCATGTATTTCAAATATCTGTTTGGTACTTTAAGTTATCCAGATGATATGTTCCTAGCAGCAGTATAAGTTCTCTACTGATTTCCTTATTCAGTTACGCTCAAGTAGGCCCTCTCAGCAAACGTATTAATAAAATGAGCCTAGCAATTTTATTTTGTGACTTTCTGTATCACTACCTTGAATGCATTCCAGATTTTATGACATATTATTGAGTTCTTCAGTTCAACATCACATAAATGTTCTCACTTTCTCATAGCAGACTCATTCCCATCCAATGAAGCATGGATTAAATGTCTATTTAAGAATGCTAGTGTACCTGTATATCTACAATAGGGTCGTGTGCTATTTATGACTGAATTGAATTTTAAGTAGCAAGTAGGATGCAGAACTGTAATTCAAATTTGACTCATTTTATAACTATAACAAAAGAACACAAAGGTGTAGTATGTAATATTGACAGCTAGCAGTGGAAATGGGGACTGCAGTCCAAATGTAAAATATTAGAGATTTGATTTTCCCAGCCCCTCAGACTTAACGCTTGTGCGGGTTGCCAGATTGAGGACACATAACAGGAATGAGTGCAATTGCCAACGGAAGGTGCCAAGCCTTATGCTGTAAGTTAATGAGTTGATCTGCATTTTAATATTCCTCTGGTCAAAGAGATTTTTATATGCCGAGGCTTTTTAGGTCGGGGAGAATCTGCAATCTCTGACACAGTTTGTTTGCTGGCTTCTAAGACTACGCTGTGTTTTCCACCAACTGGCAACCCGGGGTATTGAGTAAAATGACAATGGGGAAAATCACACAGACCAAAACAGACATTCAGATATGAAATGCACATTTCAAAGAAGAGTAACTGGCTGAAGCTTTGTTTTTAGGAGAAACAAATACGTGAACTAGTATGTTTCCTAAATATCTGCAAACATACTTTATTATTGTATTTTTATGCATTAGCACAGTCAAAAAATGTCAAAATTGAGCCAAATAACAAAGCTATATGTAGAAAAGTAGGTGTGACTGCCTACTTTCTGGATGTAGTAAACTGTTCAAGATGTTACAAAAATGAGACCCCAACTTGAAAATTGCAATTGTGGTATTTATTTATTTATCGGTAGCAATATAGTGTAAAATATCCACATAGTGTAGTGTTTACAAATGCAATCCCACCACCAGTTCAGATCTCCTTTTTCACAAGCTTATAGAACAAAACACTTAAAAAGTTATTTGTTGGTGTATCTTTTGTGCAATTCATGTATTGTGAAACTGTTCTGCATTTCTGAACTCCCAACTCCAATTTAACATTGTATGGTCAATTCAAATTACAACTCATAACCAATTTACAAATTCAGATTTCTGTACAAACCTGTTTTACTAAGTTCAACTAAGTGCACTGTGCCCACTGCACATTCAGTTGCTACATTATTGATAAACGCGGTACCTTTGCCCTCCCATTTACCTTCCTTCGATTACAGGTCCATTACCCGTCATGAGAAAAGCAGTATTTCTTTTCCCCAAATGCTCAGTTCTTTCCATTGAGACACCTGCATCAGTGCCTGTCACTCAAACTCGCTCTCCTCCTGTGGTCTTGATGACTGCAAGTGCACCTGCGGCGTCACCTCCTGTTCCCTGCCTCTCTATCTCTTACAGACCCTATATTTTCTACCTGTTGGGCCTCGTCAGCCCGTTGTGGTACTCGCTGCGTTTTTCATGACTGCTAGCATAACTCTTACTGGAGAGTTCCTCTGCCTTCTACTGTGGTTATGGTGATCGCTACTCTACCTACTTTCCACTTTCCATCCACTCTACCAATCATCCTCTGCATTTTCTACTGCAGCTAGCGGGATTTCCTCAGTATATAGGCTACTGCAAGCAAAACGAGAGAGAAAGTGGCTTACTGTATGTCATTTGTACATACCTTTTGTTTGCAGTTTCACGCTGCCTCGTTTGCAATCTTGGTAGCCTCCTCTTAATGTGCAATGCAATGCAAGGGAAATGCTTCCCTTGCACTCTTTTCTTCTTTGATTATTTTTACTCAGCCAACCTTCTCAAGTATTGCAAAAGTACACTTTTGCAAATGAATAGAATGATTCTTTGAGAAGATTCAACTCAAAAGAATGAACAACTAGGGGTTAAACTGAGATTTTGAAGGTGGAAGAATGCTAACATATATGGTGGCAATCAAGCTGCCAATCACTTTCCTTGTTAAGTTCTAGTAAACTTTTTTTTTTTTGAGCCCAGTCTACAACCAATTTCCAGTGACACTGTCCTTTTAGGCATCCCGGAAAACCTTTACCTTGGTTACCCTAGACATGCAATCCCTTGGTGCATGGCTTTCCAATACTTTCAGCATGCATTCTGAAAGCATATTAACCACTTCATTAGGCATTCATTTAATAAACATCAATCAGAACTTCAAAACTAAAGATGGTTTTAGAAGAGAGCTCATACTGCTAATGCATTTAGCCAGAAGTGTTCCTCCTACAATACACAAAAATGTTAACCTGCACACGATCCAACCACTGACGAATTGCTCAAATATGCACACTAACAAGTCCACTCACAGCTGGAACTCTCTTGCATTGCTCCGTATCCGTACTCCAAATCTACTCCTAAAATATCTTGTGATCTCCATGGTCCAGATATTCAATTATTAAAACACTGAATTAAAACATTAAGTTACATTCATATAGATACTGTAGATTATATAAAACCGAACAAGCACAATTAGATCAATTGGCTTCTACATCCAGTGCCCCCCAAACTGGCATTCTTTATTTATTTAGCATTATCAAGCACTCTTATCCAGCCTCGACTTTAGCGGAACATTTTTTCCCCATGAATAATGAATGATTCACATCCAGACACTGGTTTTAGGAACACCCAAAACCCATCTTACTGTTTTAAGATGTAACACCCAGCCTCGACTCCCATCATCAAAGCAGCTACAATGGGCACAAATGCTCTCAGACTCAGACATCACGCCCACGGATCACCCACAGTTTGTTCACTGACCGTCTGGTGCATATTGCACACAGAAAATAAGGCAAGAGCTGACAAAAATTGCCAGTTCCAACCTCCAGGAGTCAGAGAGTATTTTACAAGCTACCAGGTACAGTGATACAGTGAACACTTTTAAAGAAAACTGAAACTTCCAATTTACAGGCATCAAATCTTTAAAAGATATTCATCGTTTTGTGTGAAGTACTTCAGCAGCAAATGCTCTAGCTATCCTCAAGCTTATTTTCGAGTTATGTCTGTGAAATAATCTGCACTTGCTATAATTGAAAGCAGAATTGCTGTACATCTATGCCATTTTGCTGAACCAATGTACCATTTTCATCGTTAAATGTTACAGATCAACAAAACAAAATGGGAGCTTTTTATGACTGTCTGACGCTTTCTAGCTACGTGGTTCTGGCTAGAATAAGCTGCAAACAAAGATTAATTTAACATATTTAGGGCAACATTCAGAATTGTAGAACTGGCCCAAGAGTTAGCCGCACACCCAAGAAGTTGCATTAGAATGTGAATTGGAATGACAGGAAGAGCAATTTACTGAACTAAAATTCTAAGAAAAACAACACACTCTATAAAGCATGCACTAATAACGCATCTATCTACCTACCCATCTGTCTATGCATCCATCCAATCAACCAAGCCAATGTTTAATGCAATGTTTGCATTTTGATCCACCTTAATTTGACTTCTTAAAGGTTTAGTTCACCCAAAAATGAAAATTATGTCATTAATTACTCACCCTCGTGTTGTTCCAAACCTGTAAGACCTTTGTTCCTCTTCGGAAGACAAATTAAGATATTTTTGATGAATTCCTTTTGATGAATTTGATGACTTTCTGACTCTCCCAGACTGCAAGGATCCTAACACGATCAAGGTCCAGAAACGTAGTAAGGACATGGTTAAAATAATCCATGTGACATCAGTGGTTCAACCGTAATTTTACGAAGCTACGAGAATATTTTTTGCGCAAATAGATAAAAATTAACGACTTTATTCAACAATTTGTCCTTCCGTGTCATCCTATAGCGCTATTTTGGAGAGTATCACATACGTAAACAACGTATGCAACATATGTACGCGGATACGTTGTTTACGTTCAGATCAGTGTAAACAACGTTAACAACGTATCTGCATACGGTGCTGCTGACACAGAACAGTATACGCTGTTTACATATGTAATACTCTCCAAAATGGTGCCAGGGTGACACGGAGGAGACAAATAGTTGAATAAAGTCATTATTTTTGTTTTCTTTGCACACAAAAAGTATTCTCGTACCATCGTAAAATGATGGTTTAACCATTATTTTAACAATGTCCTTGCTATGTTTCTGACCCTTGATCGTGTAAGGATCTTTGCTGTCTATGAAAGAGTCAGAGAGCTCTCGGAGTGCATCAAAAATATCTTAATTTGTGTTCTGAAGATGAACGAAAGTCTTACAGGTTTGGAACGACATGAGGGTGAGTAATTAATAACAGAATTTTTGGGTGAACTATCCCTTTAACAACAAATTTTGAAATGCATTTATGCATCCTTTTTGCAACAGGTCCTCAATTCAAATCCAGGAATTACATTTTAAAAGCATTCTCATATTAATTCCTAATGGTGCAAAACACCTGCATCAGTGGCACTTAGCAAGCGTATATTTCATAACTAATGGAGATGGTCCACATGCAAAACTGTGAAATCGACCAAGCAATCGCACTCTCTCTTGAGGGTACAGTTGAATGTCAGGCTCAAGACCTGTCATTACAAATAACTAACCAAACTTTCCAAACCTTTTCTATTTCCGACTTTTCCATTTCTCTATTTCGGCAATGGAGAGCAAACGCCACTGGCAGTTCATTCTAATATAATTCCACCTATCATTTTGTACACATCCGTTTCTGAAACATCATCACTTATAAAGATACAGCAGTTGAGTTGATTTGTGTGAGCAGCTCATCGTTGGCATGAATAATGTTCTATTGTCTTGACAGGCTATTTTCCTCACCAAAGTTCTGAGAAGTCTGATTGCCTTTGAATACATATATCTGGATACGGCTCTGCCTACTGAATATTGCATGAACCTTTGCACTGTACAGAGCACCCATTCATGCGATTCCCCCAGAGGACATATCCCACAATGCAATTCCCAGTTAATGCCATAGTGCTAGGGAGCCATATGCATTCCCAACTAATGTGGTTAATCCTTCCTGTTCTTTTTCCGTTTCCCATTTTGAGGAGTACTGTTAGGGTCAGCGGAACTGACTGATGTTACAGATTTAAATAGAAGTGAAATTCTTCCTTACCTAGCAATCTGACATCAAAACAAATGGCGGGAGCAAGGATTTAGCAGGACAGCATCATATTTTCATTAAAACGTTCAGGTTGCATTACAATTGCAGATCTCTTCGCTGACATCTACAATTACATGCTAATGTATTTTTGTAAGGACTCTTTCAGAAATCAGTGTTTCTTTCTCTCTCTGGTTTTCAGAAAACCAGGTTCCACAGTAGAAAGATAACATTTGATCTTCCTGATTCGAGTGTAAATCCTCTGTGAGCGCTTTAAAAGCTTTCCCACAGGGAGAAAAATATTCATACTTGCAGTCGTGCATTACCAGTCATGGAGAGTGAGACGACCACAATAATTAATGAGGTTTTGTTTCATCCGACAATACTATTCAAATCACGTGGACTGGCAGAGAATGATAGATTCTTGAAATTAACATCTGGTTCAATTTGATTTAGGCTGAATAGGATACCTTACATTAAACCTTTAAAGGGGTCATATGATGTTGCTAAAAATAACATTATTTTGTGTATTTGGTGTAATGAAATGTGTTTATGCAGTTTAAGGTTCAAAAAACACATTATTTTCCACATACTGTGCATTATTGTTTCTCCTCTACGCCCCGCCTTTCTGAAATGCATAAATTTTTACAAAGCTCATCGGTCTGAAAAGCAAGGTGTGATAGGATTGGCCAGCTATCCAGTGCGTTATGATTGGCCGAATACCTCAAGCGTGTGACAGAAATGTTACGCCCCTTACCATATTGTGATGATGCCATCAGGCCGGAGCGATTATTCAAAAACATGATAACCCATTATAAACGAGGCATTCGTTGCATCCAGTGGGGACATAATTATGGATTATAATAACTTATACTGTCTTTTTACGCTTTGCATCGCACCGCATAAACGTAAAACCATGTCTGCATTTGTGATCGGAGAAATGACAAACAACAAGCTCTACTCTACACTGCCCAAAAAACTCGCTTTAAATATAAAAAATATATATATATAAAAACTCTTTAAATATAAAAAACGTACTTAACAGTCCGTGAGTCAGAACAGCCGGCATTGTAGTCTACTCTACCAGGATCAGTAAACAGTCCTCCATAAAATGTGCTGCACACATCTGAATATTTGGGTTGAAGTGTTCTGGAACAGTGTTGTAAATACAACATAACCACTGATTTCTAGTCGTGTCCATTTTTGGAAGGCCAAACAAAGCAGATTCGCTTTCACAACGAAACACAGCATCACACACCTTGAGTGAGCAGAGGCCGGGGGCTACAGTGAGAAACGGCCGGAGGGCTAGAGTGAGAAGAGGCGGCGGGCTTGCGGCAACCACGTAACGACCCTGGGCTGGACTCTGCTTCGTCCACGGTGAAAGCCGATCCGGTGATACACAGCGCAAAGTTGTAGTATTTCCTCAGCAACCAGCACAGATCAGCTCCAGGCATGACGAAGCAGATAGTAGTTTCGCTTTCACAACGAAACGCAGTGCCTTCACGACATGGCGGCGGCGACAACAACAATACTACAGCGAGAATACAAGTTACGCCTTCTTTCTTTGCGTGAACATTTGGGCGGCGTTATGCAAACCTTCCCACATAGTGACGTAGACATGTGGGGGCATGTTAGAACGAGCCGTTTTAGGCAGGCGTGGCTGACTCTTAACTTTTATAAAGAATATCTCTTTGGATTTGAGACTTTAGTCTTTGCAACTTTACAGATCTTCTTTATGCACCAAGATCTTGTAACACTCCAAAGAGAAAGGAAAAATTTAAATTGCATCATATGACCCCTTTAAGAATTTCTATTTGTTGGTGGATTCTGGTTAGTTTGACTGATTGACAGTGCTGCGAAGATTACTTATAATACCGTATTCTGGTACTGATTACAAATTACATGATGAAAATTGTAGTCAGTAATGTAATCTAGATTACTTGTTTTAGGTCATGTAATCTGACTACTTTTAGATTACCTTTAGATTATTTTTGACCTAAAGAAGAATAATTAGGGAGAATAACTAAATTAAGAATAATTTACTCTCATTGTGTGAATAATCTGCAATCATGTAATCCATAAAAGGTAACTAATCGAATTGTGAACATTTTAGAATATTTTTATTTTCAAATTATAATTATTTTCAAATTATGTAACTTTTCAATAGCTAATCTATTTATTGAGAAACTTGTAGCGCTGACACTTTTACCTGAGAATATTTCTGCAATCAAGTCTGAATTGTTTGAAGAGGTTGCTTACTGAGTAAACAGGATCATTTTAACACTTCAGTAAACACAGAGTACTTAAAAACACTTGTGACCAATCAAGAAATTTAAACTCAAGTGTTCTGAAGTTAAACTAAAAAAAAATCACTGCTTGAACTTCAAAAGACTCAAGTGCTGTTTTGCAAATTAACCTGCAAGCTCTTAATTCTATCTAAGAACAATAAATCATGCACATTATCACATAGTTAAACCAGGAAAGCTAATCAGAAATAATAATAGGTTTAATACAGTGTCAGTAGTCAGAATCCAGGCTGCTTGGCCATATCTGTGGAGTCAAACAAAGTGAGGGACTTGTGACTTACAGCTTGTGACCTCTGCAGATCTGTGCATGTGTATTAAATCCTGTGCTGGGGTGGAAACCGGCTTTGGACTGAACACGGTATTGTTCTGCGGGATTTGAACTCTGTGGGGATTTGGAATGTAAGGCATCTTTCTCCATGAAAGGCTTCCTCTGTCCCAGCACATCATTACTGTCTGCAGCAATGGAACTATAATGAACTGTAACAGTTAGACCTATTACATAACAAACAATCAACGTTACAGATATTTTATGCCATTAGGTGTGTTACTGTTTTTAGCAACAGCTTTCCACACAGAAATTTACTTAAAATACAAAGCTCTATGACTAATTGCATAAGTACAGCAGATCTATGAATATTATTGCCTTTTTTATTGAACACCCACCTACAAAGAAAATAGATGCATGTGCCTTTTTATATTTTCTAAAAATGTTCATTCAATGGTTCTTAAATTATCATGTGAATTTAGTTCTACTGGAATGTTAAACATTCATAAACAATCGCTTGAGACACTTGTTGCATGTCTGCTGAGTGTCAGATTAATTTACTGTGAAAACAGGCTCATGTTTCCTATCTGATTAACATTAATTGGAGTCCTGATGAAAGAACTGACATTTCTTAATTACATCAGTCATTCTCGACAGACACAATGACAGTGCGCTTTAAAAACCTACATGACTAACATTTGCATTCTGCATTTGTTACCTGTATATAATAAATCAGGTGAAATTTCAGAGACAAATATAACTCATGAAAGATCAGAGAGCTATACAGCAAAGTAATGCAGTTTATGCAATTCAGTGCAACAAAGAATAACCTGACATCAAGGAAACAGAACAATCCCCACAGAAGTGCAAAACCCTCCAGCCGTTTACCTGCACCTGAAGGACAAGGATCATTCATTCAAGGACAGAAGACTATGGCGAGGACAGAACTGAGAGTTCAAATATAATCTTTTAAAAAGATGCATTCTGTGCAAACCATGTGATTTACTTTAATTTATCAGACACAATAAATGGTATAAGGTCTAAAAATTGATAAGCATGAAAAAAGTATAAATATTTAATATTAAAAACTTCTTCGACAAAATCACTTTTTACACTAAATAAGTACATAAAATAGAAAAAAATAGATTAAAAAACAAATAACACCAATTAAAATAAAATTAATTGCACCAATAAAAATAAATAAATACATTAAAAACTTGTCCCTTTTAGACTTGCATTCTATTCATTTACTGATTGTTTTCTTTAAAAAACAAAACAAAACAAAAAAACGAACACTAGCTTTTCTAATCTTTTTGTGTATTCTATATATTTGTTTTCATTTTATTTATTATAGTTAACAAAAGCAAAAAAGGCCTCTAACACTAGCTTGCTCTACTCTATTCTATTTCTTTTTATTTATTATATAATAAAAAAAAAACTAGCTAAGTGTACTGCGTTAAGCTAGCTGAGACTTGTTATAGCACTTGCATATCATTGTTCTTTTGTTGATTTTGATTGCTTCCATTGTCCTCATTTGTAAGTCGCTTTGGATAAAAGCGTCTGCTGAATGACTAAATGCAAATAAATACAATGTGCCATATAGCCACGCATATTATTTAACCTTAACAACACATGCAGCTACTACAAAATCCCTTAATAAATGTCCAAACTGCATGTGCTCACATTGAATACAGTATTTTTGTGCTATTTTTATAATGGCGAGACAAACCCATGGAGATACTGGCATACATTTTGGCCTTAGCTCAACAACTTTGAACCTGAGAGCTCTGGATGCACTTAATGCTAACACATGCTGGTTTGGTAAACACTTGCCGTTTATCCATCATAAAACAATGTAAAATATATGTTACAGTGATCTGTGAGTGTAAATTTTCAATGTCATCTTCAAACCCAGCCACCATCTACATCAAACTATTGTTTGCTATTATAACATCATTCTTGCACTATTAGTCTGGCAGTTGTGCTCCAATTTACACAGCATTGGCATTCATATCATCAGAGGAGGAGATTTCTACAGTGGTTCATGACATTCTACAGTGGTTCATGACATTCTACAGTGGTTCAGTGACATTCCAAGAAAACCCTGACATCCTACAACTGATGAAGCAGCTTTGGATAAGTGGCAAAACGACTTGAATGAATAAACAAACCCAGATGCTCCAGAATAAACACATTTCTTTTTGCTACAGCACAGCCAGCAGTTGAGACTGAGAGAATATATGGTTTGCTGAGTAATTAATCAGTACATCATATTTATAGCCAAATAGTCACTTTAGCAGGCAGATAATTTATGTGTTTGAACACTGTTAGGCGGAAACGTTATATCCAAAAATCTACTGCTTCTAAAAGAGCTTTAGTTAAGGAAGCAGTTAATCAATCAACCAATCAGACCAATATTGTTAAGTTTGGCCGGTTTTTAGTGCTTCATCTCTGTAGTCTGTCTTTTCATAGCATGACTGCATCAATCTTTGCCCTATTACCTAGATTAATCCTATAATGTATAATGTTCTGTTCAGATGGACTTTACATTTTTTATGTTTGGGATTGCAAAGGCTCCACCACTGTATGTGTAACAGAGTTGTGCGTCAGTTAGATTTATAAAGCAAATGCCTTTCAAATTCCAATAATTGGACTGATTTTGAATTAAGGTAGCAAACAGGATGGAGAATTCAAATTTAAATGCAAGCAGAACTATAATTAATTGAAATTTCAAATTTTAACTATAGAAAAGTTGTTTTCAGAGTCTTCAGGCAAGGCTTTCAAAGTTCGTCACAAAGTTTTAGAATCAAACTTACAAAACTTGCATTACTTTAAATTACATGAATTCACCTTTAAATTAACTATTTAAAATTTAAATACTGAATTTTGCACAACCTTTATGTGTAAAAAATTGTTGGAAATATTTGGAAACTACCCTTTATCTTATCTTCAAATTACACAATTTTCATAATTTTGGCTCTGTATGCCACCAGAATAGAATTAAAATGAAACAATCAAGATGAAATTGAAGTGCAGACTTTAATTCAAGGGGTTGAACAAAAATATAACATAAAATTCTAGGAATTTTTAGTTTTGGTCAGCAGCTAAAATTATAAAAATTGTGCCTGTGTCCAAATACTGTATATATGGATCTGACTATGTTCTCTTTAATGCACATTGTCATATGCAAATAATAATAATAATAATAATGCTATTATTAATAATAATAATAATACTAATAATCATGCTATATATATTTTTTTATTGTATTTATTTATTTGTTCCTCCAAAAATAGTCTCTAAATCCCAAACAACTTAGGGTGAAATTTACAGATGTTGTGCACAGGACTGTGGAGACCTGCAGGGAATTTCACAGTAAAATACAGAACATATCTGATGATGAAATGTAGTGATTGACACCCACTGGAGATACTTGATATTCTCCTGATATATTGTATATGGCGTATGCTGGATATTTTCAAGCTGCCCTTCAAATCTGAAAAGAGATCTCCACACCTCTGGTGCTTTGCTTTGGTTCCCTCAGCACAGTCTGTCAAAGAGCACACGGGATGGACCAATGGCAGTTGCATCCTCAGTACACCGTGTTCAAGATGTTACGGACAAAAGATTGAAATCCGGGCGTACAAATCAGTTGTACTGTGATTAGCTGGCCGCTGTGTTCAAATATAGTCCAAAACATGCCAGGCGGTTGATTTTTAATAAGGGTTAATGAGTATTTTGAACAACACTTGAAAAAACTCAAAACTAAAAACTAGCTAATCACGCTTTCAAACTACTGATAATTTAGCATTCAGTCAATGATGCCGCACGTCCTGCTTTGCCTTTCCACCGATGATGGATTTGACATACATCTGAAGGGCAGAGTGGAAATGAAAGGCCACCTACCAACAATCATTCCTCCAAAACTTGAGGGAAATTAAAATAAAAATGGTCACATCATGAAAGTTAAATATGAAGGGGAAAAGATGCAAAGCAGAATTCCAAGAGTTGTGACAGCATATTGAGAGCAATAAAAAATGTGCTGGCTCCAATAATAAGATCTCTCTCTCTCTCCATCTCTGTAAGTTGCTCTCTTTTTTACTGTTGATACTAACCATTTGGACTTCTTTCCACTAAGATGTGAGCTTTTATAAAATATTAGCAATTATGGCCAATTTATTCCTGGTATTCATCCTCACCAGCGTTAAAATGTGTTTAGAGGCAGCGTTTGCAGAATGAGGCTTTTAGAAAGCAGAATCAGATGGAGGGAAATTTGTATCACATGCCCTTCACTCATAAATTTCCTTGAAAATGGCTTCATTGGGGCTCAAGCGCACATTACCCATGTAGTGTTTTTAGAAGAAAATGTATTTTGCAATATTTCAAATTGCAAATGATAATAAAATGCAGAAATTCATTAACGAATGCAAATGATAAACTGAACTTCAGAGAAAAATGCTGCTGCTAAAAAAGGTCACAAGTGCAAGTTTGTGCATATGCTACAAACATTAAAAAGAAAACACTAGTGGATTGTAATAAAACATCTTTTAGAATGATTTAATTAATGTCCATTCGATGCAAATTAATTACTGTTCAATCAATGTGTTAAAAATAAACTTGTACAAAAGTAGCCTAATTTCTTTTCTTAAGTTTATTACTTTGTGCAGTTATTTTTTCCTTGTTTTAAGAATGTTTAAAAAATATATACATTGGAGAGAAAAAAAAAGACAAAAACAATGAGTAAAAATAAATGATGATTTTCAGATTAAGCACTAAATAAGTTTCCAGACCTCAGGTTTGTTCATAGAAATTAGCTAAAAGCCTCACATACGTCCTCTGTTTTGGGTATATCCTATCCCTCTGCAATAACTCAATAATATTAGTCCATTAATATATATTCACCACATAACACTTCAATCTCTTCAACTTGGTTCAATATCTGTTGAACCTTTAAGTGAGCAAAGCACAGGTGATCTGTTTTGTTTGTCACAGCCATGAAATCAAATTTGAGGGCCAAAACTTTGTTTTTACGAGATGGATCAATTACCATAAAATTAACATTTTAATTAAGCCAATCCATAAACCGCATCAAAATCCTTCATATTAATAAATGCATTTCTATTTATTGCAATCTGCAGTGGACTTCAAATAAGTGGCCCTATCCTGACCTGAAATGAAACTTCCCACATACCTCTATCTGGATCCATTATAGCCATTACTTTTGGCCATTTTAGCTAAATTATGATACATGCATATGAATTCCAGGCCAAAGGCCATGTGATATTTCAGACTGCGAATCCCACTGGGAGAAGCGATGAGGCAAAGCGCTTGTTTGGGGCATGATTAGGCTATAACTTCCGAAGTTCTGCAAACAAAAACACAATCAATATTTAATGAGTAACTATAACGACGTATGGAGGAGCTCACAACCTCTTCTGACCTTGGTAAATGTAAGTTAACTTAAAAAAAAAAAATATA
>NW_015506485.1:160576-219203 GCF_001515645.1 Sinocyclocheilus grahami | reverse complement strand
TATATATATATATATATATATATATATATATATATATATATACTGTACAGTAGACTTGCAAGGTAACAGTTCTTTAATTAAAGTTGTTTGGATGTTGTGGCCATATACATGAAGCATAAGATCATTACTTCTTGAATCTTAATAACGTGCGTTCTTGCGCTAAGAAGGGAATAGATTTAATACTTTTAAATCACACCTTAATTAAACCATGTTTTAGGTGATCAACCTCTGTGGGGCCAGTTATAATTGTGTTTAATCTGGCCTCATTTTCACCCAGGCAACCCAGTAAATGCTGGCCTCTGCAATTACGACTGCTACGTTTTAATGCCTATGGTGCTATTGGCTAATGTTTCTTTAATAACAAAAGTCAATGACGTTTTGTTATATTTTTGGTTCTTTCTAATGGAACAGTGAAAGGATATGAGGCAGCTTCACACTCACGTCGCACACTATGCCTCAATGAGTTAAGACACGTGTGCAAACCATCATGCCACAACTTCCATCAAACTAAATCATGATACGATCAAGTCATGAGGCAGTTTCTCCACGTGCCATATATTATATCACAATATATTTTTTAATGATGCTTTATGATTATGTAGTATACGTTCTGTTACACCCACGGTCATACATAAATGCTTTTCATCTAATAATCATAACCTTAATAAAAGGTTTCGGGGGAAACTTGTAAGCATATCATTAATTCTGTGGTGTTTACTAAAGTGTCCAGATCATTGTGAAAAGGCAAACCATATTTAATTGGTCTTAAAGCTCCAATCTGAACCCTTCCTCCCCCAAAAAAATAAATAGATGCATAAAAAATAAATGAATAAAAATATGGTTAACTGGGTTTTTGCATCTCAGGAAACTAAGCAGTATTTTAAGGGAAAGCACAAATGGCTACTAATAACAAATGGAAATTGTACATCGTTCTTTTCTGTCTGTGTAACGGGCGACAGGGACGAGAGACGATTGCAAAGCTTTATTTATTAGAATGGTCAGAAACAGGTGAGGGTCAGACAATGGCAACAGGTATATTGAGGGCAAGACACAAGAGTAATTCGATAAACAGGCATAGGTCGATCAACTGCGAACATAATCCAAAGGGCTTGACAGGAGGGGTAATCCAATAAAAATGAGCAATAGTCCAGGCGAGGTGCAAACACAGTCCGAAACATCAAGGCAAAGGGTTAATCCAAGATGCACAGGCAGAAGATCAGAAAACAGGCAAGGCAAGACTTTGACTAGGCTAAGGAAACTAGAACTAGAAACTTAAACCAGGACAGGGAACTGGCTCCGTAAAGTTGCTACGCTAAACAGCATAAATGCTTAAACAATACTCTGCAGTTTGAACAGGATCTGAGTGTGCGTTATATATTGTGTGTGTTTGGTTTCAGGTGAACGTGTGATTAGTGAAATGGCTGCTGAGAAATGTAGTCTGGGGTGACATGTGAAAGTCTGTGTAGTGAGAAAGTCATAAAAATGGAAGAGCGTCCTCTGGTGGTAATTGGACGGAAGTCCATGAACCGGATTCATGACAGTCAGTCTGTCTGTCTGTCTGTTTATCTATCTATCTATCTATCATCTACGTAAGTGAAATTGAGGGGGAGTGTTTAATGTGTGCCACTCTGAATAAATGATTTATATATTAAGTTGATTCTGCCTCACTTCTCATATAGCGATGGCACCACTGATCTGAGCTGACTCTAATGCTGTTAAATGTGATTTTGAATATAGCTAGGTAAATGAATTATTCACTTTAGCTGAAATTTTCATGAGGAAGGTGATTATGTAAAGAAATGTGGTCCTTATCTTTGCTTTTTCTCCTCTATGTTGTTTAGTAAAGTGAAAATGAACTCTACTCCTAAAAGGACTTTTACTAACAGCTGTAACTAACTGCAAAGATCTACCTCTCTTCTTAATCTTTAGGAAATATTGATAGTGTTTGTGCACTGGGGTCTAAAAACTGTAAGTGCACAAGGGCATCTTGAGTTTCCATCATTAAAACCTTGAAATACACAAAGTTTACAAGAAGAGATATTCAGATTCAAATATGCAAAATTGTGACACTGACATGTGCTTTTGTTCAGACCATCCTAATCTCATTAGAAAACACTTTTATATAAGCAGATCGTACAAAAACATCTGAAACAAAAAAAAACAAACAAATGTCTTTGGATCATTTTAAATCATGTTGGTGAACATGATCATCTGGTTTTCCACAAACTCGTGGACTTCATGCAGCTCGAGCACATGCTGTTGTAGTAGGAGTTGTTCACCCAAAAATAATTTACTCATCCTCATGTCATTCCAAAACTGACTTTCTTTCTGTTGTGGAACACAAAATAATATATTTTGAGAAATATGTCAGTGATTTGTTTTGTTTTTCATACAATGGTTTGGTTACCAACATTCTTCAAAATGTCTTGTCTTGCATGCCACAGAAGACACAGTGAATAAATGATGACAGAATACAAATTTGTGGGTGAACTATCCCTTTAAAGGAAAAGGGCAATGTGTCAAAATTACGAATCACTGTATGTTTGATCAGAATTTAAGTCTGCATTTCAGAGGTTGAAGACCTTTGTCTACAAAAATGCTACCTTGAAAATCTATGTGTCAAATTTTAATTAAATGCATGATGAAGCCCTTTCGAAATAAAGCTGTGACAACCTGTTCTCATTCATAGTCCACACACTCTGTCTCTCTGTGCATGTGACTTCGTGTCTCACAATCTACATGCTTCTATTCCACAATGCACACATTGTTCATTCAGAAGGAATAGACGTTGCACTTTCAAGTTTGTGTCACTGGGTACTTTATGTGTGTATGCACATGTCTGTCTGCTGTGTACCCGGGACAAAGGGCAGTTAGCATTTAGAAGAATTAAGGACTGTCAGCGTCTATCTGATGGTGCGGGGAAGTCCTTAAATCTCTGCGCCAGTGCGATCCGTCTCTGTCCAGCCGTCGAACAAGAAAAGATAGATGCATTCAATAATCGTGGTCTTGAGAAATCTGCAGGAAATGATTAAGAGTGATAAATAGGGGACAGGGGATTTTTTTTCTCGCATCCATTTGACATCTTTTATGCCTTTGGTGCCACGGACAAGGACGGAAGAGAGAGAGTATAAGACGACCGAGCAACGACCAGCTGCCATCGAGGCAGATGACAATATAGGCACAATGAAGGACGATTATTTGAAAGAACGTTCTAACCACACTTGAGCAGCAGTCTGCATAGAAAATGAAGAAGTTTGAATCGAATATGTGTGCTGTGTTGTTAAACGTACCTAGAAAGCAGTCATGTATGTCTGTAAAGCAAGAAATTTAGCATTACATCACCAGAGGATCTTCTGCAGTGAATGGGTGCCGTCAGAATGAGAGTCCAAACAGCTGATAAAAACACCACAATAATCCACAAGCAACCCACACAACTCCAGTTCATCAATTGGTGTATTTTGATTCAAAAAGCTGTGTGTTTTAACTTTAAACTGTCACTTCTGGCCAAAATTGTCCATAATCCATAATCACACTTCCTCCATTGAAAAATCCATCTCCAGTTTCATTTAGAACATTTCGACTGCTTTCGTTTGTAAATGGTGCTTGACCTGAGCATACTTCTCTCCTGATTCTAACAAGATGTTTTTTTCTTCAACAGGAGAAAGCAATACTATGAATAGAGGACTCACATTTTAGGCAGAAGCAACAGTTTGAAGTAAAAAAAAAAAAAATCTTAATGATTGATTTGTTTCTTACAAACCTGCAGCTTTTCACTTCACAAGACAGGAATTGATGGACTGGAGCCCCATGGATTATTGTGATGTTTTTCTTCTTTCTTTATTGTGATTGCTTAATTTCTATAAATCTCTTTAGATGAAGAAACAAACTCATCTGCATCTTGGATGGCCTGTATTTTCAGCAAATCTTATTTTTGGCAACAAAATAAAGTAACAACAAAATGTGCATTTTTAGGGTGAACTGATCCTTTAATTTATGAATTGGCTGAAAAAAAACTTGAATGTTTTCTGTGTTTTTTTATTTTATTTCACTTAATTCATCTAAGAAACAAGACTAACTGGAAATCAAGGTTTGGAACTATTTGGAATGGCATCAGTCACATTTTAACGCATATTATTTTATGTGTCTTGTGTTCAACTCACTTTCCCCACTCTGGAACTGCTCAAGCTGATTTAGTTATTATTCAGCATCCTGAGATTTAATGGTGCATTCATATTTTACATCCCAGTGTCAAACAAATTCTTGATTCTATGTTAGCAATACAGTACTCACTGAGAACCTCTGAGAACGAAAACTGTGCTGTGGTTGGATTTCAAGTGTCAGAGTCTCCAAGACATCTCATCACATTGATGGGCGTGTCAGGTAAGTGTTGCCTCATCACTTCAAGATCTCAAACCCTGACCTCCATGGCAAATGAGCCATATACTGTCACAGAAGTCAATGGAAGGACATGATCTATAGACAGATGATTCACTGAAAAGGATGTCTTGGAGTTTCTTTCGGTCTAGGCCACTCAGTAATCAGCAAATCAAAGTGGGCCATGACATCTAATATTAAAGAAATACTTCAGAAATTTTTACTTACCCTCATGTTGTTTCTTGAGATGTCGGTGCCCTGGCCACTACTTTTAAAATAATTACAAGTGAATGAAAACTGGGTCTATAAAGCTCTATACTTAGGGTGGCCATATGTGCCATTTCTATGGGGCACGTCCTGGCCATGATTTTTATATTGCCTAAAACATCCAAAGTAGTTTAACCAATAACATGCAGGTATTGTACATAATCGACCAATTGTGGAGCGTCGTGCGTGAGAAGGTGAGAACGATCAAAGTGATGCAAATATGTGCACGTGTTTGTTCGTTCGTTCGACTTGAAGCTGCGCACCGATCGTAGTATGACACCAAAGTACCGCGAGAGAGATTTGAAAGCACAAGGAGCCGTCTGCTCTGCTCTCTATAGTTCTCGTGAAATAATGTCATACAACGATCGATCTGCACAGTGCTAAGAGCCAAAACCTGGATATTTTAGGCAATATCGAAATCCTGGCAAGTGTGCGTCCCGTAAAAATGGCCCGTATGGTCACCCTATCTATACTACTACTACTACTACTAATAATAATAATAATAAAATCTCTACCACTTGTGTGGTGTGTTTTAAGGCCTCTGAAACCACATGATATCTGTGTGTGACAATAAAAATTAGCATTTTTAAGTCATTCTTGGCATCCACTCTCTTGGAGCTATACATGTCTGATTCATTAACTATCATTCTCTTTTTCTTTTTTTCAGATGAATCAGTTCCAGAAATAGGATTGATCCAGATCAGTTCAATTTGGGTCTGTTCCTAAAAATAAGCATCAGCCAATTACTCCAGTAAAAATGACTGCATTTGTGTTCTATGGATGAAAGAAAGTCATGTCAAAAGTAATGACAGAATGTGCATCTTGTTGGGTGAACTATTCCTTGAACTTGTGAATTAGCTGATAAAACTTGGATGAAGAGAGTAAAACTTTATAGTGTGAAAAGTCATGTTTTTTTTTTCTTATAAACATGAGAAACAAGACTGACTTGAAATCAATGTATGCAAATTTGTGGACATTTATGGATTTCACGGTCACATTTTCATGCATATTAATTGATGTGTCTTGTGTAAATTTGTTGTGTAAAATGTTTTTTTTCTTTTTCCTAGAACAGATCTAGCAGATTTTGTTATAATTCATTTTGTTATAATTAAATTCAGGATTCTCACTGAATCAAGTCACAAGTTGAATAGAGCTTACTTAAAAAAAGAAGAAAAAAAAGGCCTATGTTTAAATAACATACAGTAGATGACACAACATAAGTGCTTTTAATAGATTATTTGTCTTTGAGAAAAAGTACACAAGGAGCCAAAACCCCTTCTGTGACTATAGACTAGAACAGCACTGCACACCGTAATACAGCGTTTGTTTGAAATGTATAAAATCCCTGGACATTCCTTTTTTATATAGGTCACTCTGGAGAACTGATAAATGGGATTGTCCAGACTAACTTCTTATCTGTTCATTTATATGCCTCATTAAGCAGCACTCAGAGAGTTATTGATGTGCTTTGTTTAATTCATCATTTATGTTAGTTTTTAGTCAGACAATGCCTCTCAAAGATCTTATCCATGGCTGGAAGAACCCCTTTCCAGTGATGATCTTCCAGTTCAACATTGTCTGAAGGAGATACACTATTTTATTTCTATATTATAACCCACAATATTCACCAATATATTATATTTTATCAGACAGATGCATCAGATTTGTAGGAAAGTATGACTTTACTTGAGAGAAAAAGTTACATTAGATTTACTCTAATTTAATTTCAAATTACTTTGGAATGGTGCATATATTTTATTTATTAAAATCTACTCAAAGTCTGCAAAACCTTGCAAATGGAATTTTAAGTAAATCTTATTTTTTTTATGCTTTTTGAAGAGACATTTTATCATCATGTGTTATAATGCTTATTATGCATTCCATGCTCTTTTGATTCAGTTGTGCCTGGAAAAAATTACCTTTCGCCCACTAAGAGAGCTTCTTTATATCCAGGAAGAAAGATTGTGCCTTGCAATTAATTTTGATGAATACGCTTCTGTGGTATAGTCAGTGTGTGAAGGCCAAATTTCCGGGTGCAAATGCTGTCTTGAGTTTCAGGCCCATATTTTCTCCTTCTGTCTCTGTTTATGTCTCTCTTTCTCTCACACACTCTCTCTCCCTTCTGTACACTGCAAACATTGACCAGCTGCTCCTTAATTCTTTTAATTTCCCTTCAGTCAATCCACACTGATGCTGTTGACAATTCGCTTATTAGCAAGACTAGTTAAAATATGAGAACAGTTGGAACCAAGGTTGAATCCAAACTAGGTCACGTCCCAATCCCATTCCCATTCCCACTCTCTAAAGGAGAACATTACGCAATCAGATAATGTTTCAATAAAAAAATGCAACTAAATAAATGTTCATCCTCAAGAACCATGATCAAAACTGCACAAATTAAAAAGTGACATTAAAGAACAAGATTAAACAGACTACATTAAATAGGGTTTCACTTGCAACAAGAATAAAAATAGCTTTGTGAAGTCAATTTTTAGATGTCGAGAGCAAGACACTTTCAAAATTAAAAAGATATTTTGAGACTAAACACTGCAACTACAAACACAATTTAAACTAAAAATTTAATTTTTCTATTTTTGCATGTGCAGTTCTAAGTAATATCAATATGTTTAATTTAAGGACATTTTGCCTTACTTTGTATGATAAAGAATTTTTATGGTTGCAGAGTATTTGTATTTATTTTTTACTTTGGTGCTACAAAATAAGGATTAGAATTTACTTTACCTCAGTGACGCAAGAGTTGGCGGGGACATGAACCATATTCAAGTGGAAATGCAACTGGAATTGTTCCTTACCACATTTAGAAGTGTTTGTAGAAAAGTACTTAACATCCAGTGCAAAATCTAAAATATATGAATACAAACAGAATATGAATACAAACAGAATCTTAAATTGAATTACAGATATAGAGTTTATATTTCTGGATACATTTTAAGCTTAATACATGAGAGAAACTTCCAAGAGTAGCCTACATTTACATAAACATATGGTACAAGTTGTCTAACTGTATGCATTAAGCAGCATTATTAACTGTCAAACAAATTGTTTTAAGATAACAAGAGTTAGTTCATGCATTTGCATATGCATAGGTCTAAATCCTTTGCTTCTACTTGTGGGTTTGAATGAAAACATGTCACATTTCCGATAGGCCTTTCCCATTCAAGGTGGTTTAGTGAGGATTTACATAAGAAAAGCACACAAGAACAGGAAAGAAGTGCTGAGGTGAAGGATGTGAAATCAAGGTGGTGTCATTGTTGTGTGGGGAGTAAAAAGACGCTCTATGCTATGAAGAGAGCAGAAGGTTCAGTGGTGTGGTGATGGGCTGTCATAATTCACAATGTTGTTCTGTTCCTTGACCTCAAGAACACCCCGTGAAGGTACTTCAGAAACTGGAGGAGGAGAGACAAAACAACGGATGTATAGCAGCAAGAGCAATCAGCAAGAAGAAAAGTGACTTATTTTAGGTCCCATTTTATGCAAAACTCTAATTATGTTGATCTACGTGTGGGGAAAGTAAATTACAAACAATTATACTTCAAAATTGAAAGCATCCATTTCCTGGAGTGTCATGTTTGAGTGTGTGAAAAATAAAAAAGTTCTCATATTGAGGAACTATTTATTTTACAGGATAGATTTCAATGCAGTAGAAAGATGCTGCAATCAAAAGCAATATATAGAACAGTTGTGATACTGCCAGATGCGCACACTTTAGATTTGCAGTCAATAACAAGTTTGCAGATAGTCCTTGACGCAAGTGTAGCCTCATGGCAATACAACAGATATTATGAGCCATTTACAGCATCACCCCGACACAGAGGCACAGATGGGGCCAGAACAACACAGTTTTTAACCAGACAATTAGTGCTCATTCAGATCACAAAGCAATAACTAAAGCGCTAGAGGTGTTCATAGCAAAAGATATGTAGCCCTAATCAGTCTGATCAAAGATTGGGGATTACACTATAATTAAAACACATGAGCAGGGTTACTACAACATAAAAATGAATTTGAAAAATTATGAAATAAATTATGAACATTTATTTAAAAACTATTTCATATAATAAATATTAACTATAATTATAAAAACAAACCAATCAACAAAATAAAATAAAAATAAAATAAAATAATAAAATGCAGATTTGTGCCACAAACTGGATGATTTGCACCACTGTTATTTTAGTATCAATATACTAGTTTTTAAAAACGGGATAGAAAAGAGCCTATTACTTCTAAATTACCATTTTATGGTTTTTGTTTTAGTTCGGCCGAACTATAATAGCTCTGCTTTGCATGTCCAAGAAGGAACTATCACCAAGTGCCCCACATAAGAGCAGCTTAGAAAGTAATGCAAAAGTATCAGCTGACATCTTGGAAATCAAGCAGGAGATTCTAGACTTACTTGCTCACAAACATATCCATGATATCCAAGATCAACGGAACAGCATTTATGACACATTTAAGCAGTATCTGGTGCAGCAGCCTGACGTCTACTCTGCCTTAATGGACAAGAATGCCAAGAAGAATGTCAAGAACTGATATTGTCTGACAGTGAACTGAAACTTGAAGAGGAAATTATTAATCTACTTAACCCCTTTATGACAATTACACCACTCTGGAGCCCTGAATCAACCTTCTCTTTGTCAATGATCCTCCCTCTGAAGAAAGTGATTGTACAATGATACCAAGAGATGAAGACAGTCCAACCATAAAGTTTGCCATGACAGCCATCTGTCAGGACCTGGAAAACTGATATACAGAGTCTAACCTTCAGGACAGTCTCCTCAGAGTCTCATTCATTGATCCAAGGTTTAAGGCCATGTACACACTACAGTTTATGCTGTGTCAGAGAATACTGCCAATCTAATCATTTCAAAGGTGATTGTGAGGATGTAAAGGAAGAAGGTTTTGTAAAGCTCAAGTTAAGCTCTGTCATACTGATAAAAGTTGAGAAAACTTTAGCGTTTACTGCAACACACTCTGATATAGTGTTGTTATATTGCTAAACTTGCAAAACAACACCTTTGTCTCAACAACTTCGGCGCCCATTTTCTCCACTGCAGGAGACCTTGTTACCACAAGCAAGTCACCTTGCAACAGGAAATGTTATTTAGCTCATTTTATTGCAAAAGAACATTGGCCACGTACACACCTTAAATAAATTAAAAGTCGTGTGTGTGTACGGAACAGAACTCACTCTCGAAATTGGCATGATTGACACTCTTGTGCATTGAGTATCCCTTTTTTTTTACCAAAGTAATATTGCAGCAACCAAAGACTCGTTACGTGATGTTAACTAAACCACCATTAACAGAGCTGTCATGTTTTGTTTGGAAGGCTGCTTTGCACAGCACACTCTTGAAGTGTTGCCATGTCCACTTATGGCAAGCATCAATTAAGCATCTTTGGGCTCGGCTCATAAAAGCAATCCATTTTATGGAGTTAAAAAATTAGGCAGGTGCAGGTCACGATATTTTGGTATGTGGCTTATTTCCAAGATAACGCGTTTGGATTTAAGTTCTGGCAACACTCATAGTCAAGACGTAACTTGTTTCTTATTAAGCATTAAGAGAGCAAAAACAGATTGACTTTATTTTAAACTATCACTTATTTTGGATGCAAAGATTTGAGATGGATCAGCGGGGTCCATACTGAGGCAGCATGGTATTGACTTTCACATGCTAAAAGAACAGATGTGCATGCAGAACATGGTACATGGTGACCTACCCATGTGACCTTTAATTAGAAAACTGAATAATACATCAATTTAGTTGGCCTTTTTTCTTCATGGAACTGGCGAATTTAGTTAGTATTTGATGACAGAAGTAGTCAAGATGTGGGGTCAATGTGAAAAAAAGTAATTTTCGGCTAGTCGTTTCAGATATTGGTATGCTACAAAAATAAAGTTATAATTAGAAAACAGAAAAAAGGGGTATTATAAAGAGAGTGATTAAGTGATTTTCTATGTCTTTTAAAGCATCAAAACCTTGGGACGTCTCATATCGATGTGGTTAATAGCTCTCACTTGAATGTTCTATGCAATTTGCTATTATCTACCAGCACAATGTTGACATCAAGATGACTGTAACGTAAAATAAATTAATAACATCCGTCTCAGGTGATACAGTCACAAGTGGACAGCATTCTGCGATCTGATCAAACAAACCACATTTGGAGGTCAAAGCACATAATTATATTGCAGTTTATAGTGCAAGTGCAAATGCATGGACAAGAAAGAACTACATAAGCTACTCAACTATCAACCACTGGGCTAAAAGCAAAAATGCTTTAAAACTGTGATTTAAAACTAACCTATAGAGGTTCACAACCAATTCAATGCTTAAATAACCAAGAATCAATTTGAGAAAAGTGTAAAAGCCAACGAATTCACAAAATAGTACTGGATTTGTACAATGTGATTCATTGGAAAACAAACATTAAGCATAAAGCTGCACCCTTAAACCTAACCCTCAGCGGGCCGTATGAAAATGTACAGATGAGATTGTATGAATTTACCATTAATTTGGCAAAATGTACAATAGTTACAAACTATCATGAGTGTTGGAAAGAACAAGGAACCACATTTGAACTCACAATGCATCAGTATCACTAAATGTGCTAAACTCAAGGCCACGGCTTCATCGCCTCCATTCTGAATCACCCTAACAACAGAAAAAGACACAAAATCATCTCTTTAACCTCTCAAAATGACAGCGGTCCATGTTCATCAGTTCAGCTGATCAGCTGGGCCTTCCTGTCAGAGTGTGTCACACATCTCTGCACTAAACGATCTCATCCAGACTGTGTGTGTGTTTGCTCAAGATTCACACAGAAGCTTGTCGAGCTTAAGGATTCCAGAGGGATCTATTTCTTTTAATAAGACAAGAAAGATGCCAATTACAGGCCCTTTGGTTCTTTTTGACCCTCCAAGCTATGCCTTAAATTGGTTAGTTTCAAACACATCACGCTGGGCTGCTCTCTCCCAGCCAAGAGTTATCAACCCTTCTCTTCTCCTCTTTCTCAAGAATCAGCAGCTTTTTGGGAAAATTAAGGGGATGGTGAATGTAAGATAATCACACAAGCAACTCGTTTACATATCAGCCTCAGACTGGGTATTTGGTGCATTAATTCTGCATATCTTTACACATTCATCTTTGTAGAAATAATGAATGGTACAGCATCCTCAATATGTATTTTGTAAATTACTGTACAAACCTCCTATTTACATCAAACATAGTAGCAAACCAAGTTAACCGGTTTCCGCCTAATTTAACTAGTAAAATTCTGCTATGTCGAGTTTAGTGAAGTTTATATATCTTTGTCTGACCTGAGAAACGTTTTCTCTTAAAATATTTCAGCAAATATACGTCGTGTATGCACCGTGTTGTTTGCCGCTGGTTTCGAATCCGAACTCATTATGACTCATAATGTCGCGAAAGAATAACTTCTTCACGTTTTCCACAACTGAATGACTCTTATGAGTCAGCTCTTTTCAATGAATCGGATTAATGAATAGGTTCGCGATTCAGTCTGAACTATTCTGACAGATCACTCACACACTGCCTCGTTGGAAACGGTTTCTTAGTAAAACGCAGTGTAAAATAGCTTATATTTTAGAATACAGAAATCTAAAAGGGTAATTATTTACATACATTGTATATGTGTGTGAATGGAAACAAACCAAATTTTGCTGAGATTGGACTATGTTTAGGGTGTGCTCAACAAAGTTGAAATTCTTAATATAGTCTTAATGACAATAACAGCACGTAATTAATAATTATACAAAACCATTATTAAACTGTGAATAATGTAAAAAACGAGAACACAAAACAGTGTTCACGACATGGTGGCGGCGGCAACAATACTACAACGAGAATAAAAGTTATGCCTTCTTTCTTTGCGGGAACATTTGGGCGGCGTTATGCAAATCTTCCCAGATAGTGACGTAGGTATGTGGGGGCGTGTTAGAACGAGCCGTTTTAGGTAGGTGTGGCTGACTCTTTTATAAAGAATATCTCTTTGGATTTGAGACTTTAGTCTTTGCAACTTTACAGATCTTCTTTATGCACCAAGAGCTTGTAACACTCCAAAGAGAAAGGAAAAACTGAAATCGCATCATATGACCCCTTTAAAATGTTAAATTACATTGGTGCTGATAACCTTGTGAACAGTGCGCTGATGCGCTTCAGGTGTCCCGAGTTCGAGTCCCAGCTTGTGGACCTAGGAACGAACACTCGTAAGAGTGTTCTGCTATTGTCGTGACATGTTGCCAAGTATAGTAACCCATACTCAGAATTTGTGCTCTGCACTTAACCCAAGTGCACACATACAGTAGTGAGTAGTAAACACAACTCACACACAAACCGTGAGCACACACACCCAGAGCATTGGGCAGCCATTTGCTCCAGCACCAACTGGAGCAGTTGGGGGTTCAGTGCCTTGCTCAGTCGTGGTATTGAAGGTGGAAGACAGCGCTGGTCATTCACTCCCCTCACTCCACCTACAATCCCGGCTGGTACTGAGACTCAAACCCGTGAGCTTCAGGTTACAAGTCTGACTCTCTAACAATTAGGCCACAACTGCCCCTCATCGCTGACATCAGAAACAGTCAACATGTTATCAGTGAACAAAAACTTTGCTAATATCACCAATCAGCTCTTGAAGTACCTGTTGATAAAAAGATACCTTCGTTGAGCACACCGTAAATGACAAATTATCTAATTTTGCATACATTACTAACATCTAGTGGAGAAACAAATGAGGAGGTGAGAGGTTAATTTTTCCCAAAAAAATTACCTCCCAATAAGGGCCACCCTAATATATATTTTTCATTTAATTGATGAAAAGCTCTTTGTTTTGGAGCAGTCTGTACTCAGGTAAATACATTTTCCAATGGTTTTCTCTCTATCAAATATCCAAGTGCTGTACTGTAATTGCTGTAGTAGCGAAAGTGTGTATGTTCGGTTTAAGGAATGTGTTTAGTTCCTTGACACTGATCCTAGAACTGTTACTTAGGTGTTGTAGTTAGCTTTGTGTTTGGCTTTCTTATTGTTCTACAGCAAACAAAAAAAGTGTAGACCTAACATATTGAGCTCTAGACTTCAAGGTGAATTACAAAATAAATGTAATTTAAAGCAACTGGTATTGTGGAATGCTGAAGAAAAATGAGAAGAATTAACTTATATTTATGGGTTCACTGAAGACAGCTTGAAATATTTCAAAAGTTCAGAGTTTAGTGAAGGTTATAACTAAATAAATGGGCCCATTATGATGACTGATGCTGTTTACCTTATGTCGTCACCAGGTTGAAGAGAAAATGTCTCGATGTTGTTGGTTGGGTCTTGTTAGGACCTTTACATTTGTTAAAAGGAAGCTTTGCTTTGAAGATAATATTCATTAAATGCACATGAATGTTCTTAGTTTAATCACCTTTGAGTTGACTGTGTGGGGATTTGGAGAGGTTCTTCCACACATATGTTCCTTAAATCAGCATATTGATTTCTTAATCCACAGATTAAAAAGTTCTTTGTGGAACTGTTTTCTATTTTTAACATTATTTTTGTCATTGCTCTCATTGTGTCACTGGTTGGTCTGCCTGTGCACGTTCATGTGTTTTGGAGGTGTTTGCTTTGGAAAGTGATTCACTTGGAGGGTGGGATCTTATGCTTTCAAAGCTAGCTTGCTATTGCTAGCCTCTCGGAAATCACCTTCGCTACCTTTAAATATTGATACATTTAAAAAAAATTAACTGTTCTTAAAACATACATTGAAAACTAAGCTATATATATGGAATTGTAAGCACAATCACTGTGCTTTTGTGGTGTTTTGTGTTAAGAATAAATTAAGAAAATATTTTTTTTTAGTTCCATTTTAGCTCCCAAGTCTACTCTATATAATACCTGAAAGTAATTCAGTATGTTGACCCGTCTGTCTCTCACTTTGGCTGTCTCTCTTCATCGGTCTCTCTGTAACTGATTGCAAGACATCTGTCCTTTGCTCTGTCTGTCAGTGAAAGCAGGTCCCTTTCTGACTCCTCAACTGTGTGCTTCTATGTCATGTTCACAGCCTCACACTCACACATATACACACAGGTGAAAGGTGGTGAAGGAAAGGGTGATGAGTTGGTAGCGCTATGAAAAGAGTGCTGGATAACTGAAGGTCCAGTTGACAGTAGAACTGTGTGCCTGTAAATAGATGGATATTTGGAGCTAATTATAGGGTAAATGAATTTCACTTGGCTTTTATGTGTGTGAGTCATGTACAGCCTCAATTAAGAGCAGGATGTGAGTAATAGCGATAGCATTTGGAGGATAAATTAAAAATAAAAATCATGAAGTGACTTCAGTCACTGGCACAAAGAATGACACAGTTCATCTCAGTCCAAAACTGAATTTATTGCATTGAAATTATAAGCAAAATGACATGAATACATTTAGTAGTTTCTTAAAAAGAGTTAATCTAAACATTTTTAGGGGAAAAAATATTCTGTGAAAGAACTGGAGCCTTATTTTTAAAAGCATGCATATAATGATCCTAGCTATGAACATTTCCGAAATCTTCCTATTAAACGGTTTTATAAAACAACTGAATGCAGAAAATGCATTAATTAATCGTATTTCATCTAAAATTAATTTGCATCATGTAAAAGTGCATCAACTCCTACAGGACATCCAGAAATATCTTTCTATGATTCAGAATCAGCAATCATCATCAATGACTAAGGAAATACGGAAATACGTGTTCCCATTTTCAATGCGTGTACATTATCATTATTTTTTTTAGAAAAGTTAATATTAATTATTTTCAGTATAAATAATTATTTGTAATTATTAAAAAGCAGTTAAAATGATGTTAATTTGTGCATATAATTGTATTAATGCATGTTGTGCTTGCCTCTTTTTTTTAATTTTTATAAACAATTTTTAATTGATTGGTTGGTTCATGAGGACAGAAAAATTAAATTTTTCATGTCAGTTTCTCCCTTCATAAATCTGATTTGTTGTTCACTTTTGACGTGGGATATCAAATCTGATTGTATGTGCAATTTATAAATGTATAAAGGCCCAACTTTTGAAGTGACATGAAGGTGAGTAAACAACAACAATATTTTCATTTTTGTATGAACTATTACTTTAATAAGCATTTAATTGGCCAAAAACATAGTTAATACGTCCTTATGGAATGTCACAGAATATTAAACTGCAGTAAACTTGGCAACTCCAGCCCATAGCACTAAACTGTCTGCTCTCTTTAGCCAGCTAGCATATATCAGCTAGAATTCCCTTTCATCTCTGCATCCTCTCTCTCTCGCTCTCTCTCTCTCTCTCTCTCTGCTCACCAAAACTCAATTTCATAGAAGTATGAGATATTGATTGTATAGGCAATGTGCTTTGTGTCCAAGCTGTTACATTAGCTGTAGCCCTAATCAGTAGCCTGAACATGCGGGGTTCAGGCATAAATCTCTCCTTTTCACTCTCTCTCCTTCTTCAATCGCTGGAAAAGATCCTTTCATTGTGATGTATTAAAGCCGAGCAGGTCTAAACATCCCCCGACAGGCCTCCAAACACAAAACAAAGTGCTGGGCAAGAGCAATATGTAAAACCATAGGCTCCATGTCCGTTGAGGGAAATCCTGCAGCGTTAGAGGGAAAAAATATAATGCCTCCCTTGTCACTTAGGCACAAATTAAATAAAACACTGTTTAGCGGAGCAAAGAGCTGCATAGGTCTGACTTTAGAAACACAGTGTGTTTGCGATGGGAGGGAAGCCGCTGCGAGCAGTTAACTTTAGATCTTCGAGTTTCCTCCAGAGCTCATTTCTCTGGCACACACGCAGCCATTGTCCAATCAGGCTCAACAGAACGTGGCAGGTCTTGGCAAGATGCAGAATCTAAAAATTGGCTCGGTTTTCATTCATGAGCTGGAATTTGAATTGAATTGGCCACACGCTCCACGTGATGCTGAAGAGGAATTCTCTGAATTGTAAGTCAAATCTTTAAGGTCATGCGTTTAAGGTTTTGAAAAAGCTTTGTGTTCAGCTCCACCTTGAAGATATCCTTGAAAATTAGAACATTCTGGAAAATGAAGTGTTCTTAAAACATGGTCTATTCAATAAAAGATAATGTATTGGGTATAATAAATATATTTATTGAAATGCAATGTTAGGCTAATTAATTATTGGAAAGCAATGTACACCCTGAGGTTGTAATGCAGCCACACCATTAAATGGATTTATTTATATTTTCAAAATAAGGGTATTATTAAAAATGACACTTATAGCAGCTATTTAAATTTTGCTACACAACGTTTTTTTTTTTTTTTTTTTAAATCCAACATATTTTCTCAGACAAACTCTCAAGTTTTAACTATTAAATGGAAATGTCAAATAATGGTAAATATGAAAATTTGATATTACATAAAAAATTCTTGACATTACATCTTAATTCTTAAGTCAATTCTTAGGCCATTTAGTATGGACATCCTAAAATATTAAACATCAGGAACTTGCGTTATTCCAACATTAGTGATTAATGTTCTCTTCTGTAAAGTTTCCTGCATTTTTACCAGTAATCAAACTGAAAATCATTCACAAGTAAAAACATGAACATTTGAGTTTATACAAAAATTACTGAGAGGAGGTGCTCTACCAACGATAGAGGAGGTGCAACCAAAAATCAAAAAGCCATATCATTTGAAAAAGGTGCAGTACTCACTCTTGAAGGGGTGAAAACTAAGTTAGTAAAACATACCATAATCAATTTCTTGATTGAGACCTCTGGGAAATAATATATCTAAAGTAAAAATCCAAAAGTTCTCCCTAAGTTTACGTACTTGTACTTGTACTTGTACTTGTTCAATACCAAAGTAGAAAAACTCACAAATAGAATGTGAAGAATCTTTAAAGGTCCCATATGTTACACCTTTCTGGAGTTTTATTTTAGGTTTTTATGCCCTTAAGAATATATGTTTGCAGTATAAGTACCAAAAACCATCTCAATATAGTTTTACAGCTCCTCTCTCAGGAGCTCTTCTGATTACAGGTAGATTTTGGCCTGTCTAATTAATATTCATGAACCTCTCTTCTGATTGGCCTGTTGTTTTCTGAGTGACGCACGGCCAGGCCAACCACAGGTAACTAGGGTCAGCCAACGTCACAGCGCTAGCTGGAGGCAGCAAAACAAAGCTGCCACTGCCAGACAAAAAACCGACAACAACTGTGGTTAAACGCGATAAAACGAGCAGACTGAACAGAAACAATCGTCAAAAATGCTTGCGTTTGCAGCGCACACTTCTTATCAGAAAAGGTTCAATAAAATATTGTCTTTTGTTGTCATGGGCGCGTCAACCGATTTCATGCCATATGTCTATGTTTCTTGCATCTCACGACTATGTCGTGTATGAAATAGTGTCTGTGTGCATGTGTATAAAACAACAAACTGACAATTTATATATAATCATTTGTAATTGTATATACATTGCTATGATTAATTGTGCCTGGAACAATAATGTAGCTGTAAAAATAGTTTTCCTGCTGAAATTGAAATGTATATACATCTTCATCATGACTAGATAGACACGGTGAGTTTGTCTTTACTATACACGTTAGATGTGATCCACCTCATAGTAACAATCCTGTCAGATCGTCCATCCTTTGAGTGAGAGTGTAACGTTACAGGTCGGCCGATCTGGTTTCGTGGTTAAAGTTAACCTTTTCGACATGTTTCCGCAATGTTGTCTGGTGGTTTGGCAAAAGGAGAGTGGTACTGTGGGCAGTGCTCGGGGTGGTGACTGAAGGCGGTGACTGTGTAGTTCTGACATCAACTTTTTACGGAAGTCACAAGGGTTTGTGAAACATCACAGCTACTTTATGCAGGCTGTGTGCAGTTTACTGTGGACTGACTGTTTTGAAACTTATATGGTAGTTACATAGCAGTTATCACGAAAAAAGCCAGGAAATTTCAGTTTTGACAATATGGGACCTTTAAAGTGTTGTGCTACTGGGTTGCTCATGTACCCACATCTTTTAGGACTATGATGTTCACATATACGAGTTTTTAATTCTCTTGATGTTTCACCAACATACAGCATTCCCAACCATGAGACTGGGTTGGAGCATTCCACATGGACACCGTATAGCATAAATGACATTACAGGAATTGCAAGTGATGAATAACTTTTATCTACAGCGATGTGGGACAGCTATGGGTACTCGAATGGCTCCTATTTATGCAAATCTACACCTTGGGTTTGTTGAGAACTTTCAGGTCCTTGATGGAACTAAGAAATCCATTTTTCCAGCAAGTATTATTGTACAAGTGTTACATTGATGACATTTTTGTACTGTTTCAATGAGATTTACGATCTTTGAACTCTCTTAATTCTATAACAGGTCACCTTAAATTCACAATGTCATTTAGCGAGAACACTTTGGGTTTTTTGGATGTTCGTGTTACCAAGGTAGGACAATTATTGAGTACAGACCTTTTCAGGAAGAAAACAGATAGGAATAATCATTTATATGCTCATAGTTGTCACCCACCCTCTCTCAAAAAAAGTTTACCAGTGAGTCAGCTGCATAGAATTAAGCAAATTTGTTCAACAGACAATTCATTTGAAATTAGGAAAAATGAAATGTGGAAGAAATTCAAACAAAAGGGCTATAAGGATAGGTGGTTGGATTGTGCAGAGGAGAAATTAAAAGCAGTACAAAGAGAACATCTACTCACTCCGGCTAATAAAACTCAAAATAGTAAAAGGAATTTCTCTGTACAATTCGTATCAACATACACTCCTCAAGCTCCAACTCTTTGTAACATTATATGGAAATATTGGCATATTTTACAATCAGACCCAAATCAGACTTTCAAAAATGTTTGAACACCCCCCATTAATGTATTTTCGAAAAGCAAGAAGTTTAAAGAGCCGATAACGGTTTTAGTTAAGGCCGATGTTCACACTAGTCCCTCTAAGTCTCTACCATTTACAATTCCTCCAGGTATTGTACTCAGTGCCAGTACACCAGGAGATTAAAATATTTTCCACATCCTAGAACAGGCAAAAACTGATTTATAAAAAATGTGTCCATGTGGAATGCTGTATGTTGGTGAAACATCAAGAGAATTAAAAACTTGTATATGTGAACATCGTAATGCTATAAGACGTGGGGACATGAGCAACCCAGTAGCACAACACTTTAAGGATTCTTCACATTCTATTTGTGAGTTTTTCTACTTTGGTATTGAACAAGTACATTCAGTAGGTCAGGGAGGTGACATATTGTTGTGAAATGTAAATCTAGGGAGACCTTTTGGATTTTAACTTTAGATACATTATTTCCCAGAGGTCTCAATCAAGAAATTGATTATGGTATGTTTCACTAACTCTGTTGTTGTTGTTTTTTCCCTTTCTTCTTTAACTTGTTTGGAAGCCACTCCCCTAATTGGCAGAGTGACACACCTGTTGCTGATTACAAGAATGTTTAAAGCATGGTTTGGTATTGCTGTTCTTGATATCTGATGAATGCCTTGATAACGGCCGAAATGTCATTTTAATCAATAAAGTTTTCACCCCTTCAAAAGTGAGTGCTGCACATTTTTCAATTGATATATTGTTGAGTTTATACAATTTGTGTTTGATGAAAGCGTAGACCAACTTTAAGTTGAAGCAACAGCTTTTCCATAAGTTGGGTTTGCCCAAATCCCGAAGGTGCTTCTCACACATTTTTGTGTTTTCTCAACTAGATTTTTTTCCATTAAAATTCTACTTACAATTCAGCATCATGTATGCTACCTCAGTTCAAATTGAGAAATTAAATTACATTTAATCAAGCCATTCTTAGTTCAATTCAGAATTGTCTACAACTCTGGAAGATGGGGATAATGACAAAAAATATTTTAAATGTAAAAATGCATCTAAACGTACACTACCATTCAAATGTTTGGTGTCAGTAAAATTAGTTAGTTATGTTAGTGAATGTTTCAAAGAAGTGTTTGCAGTTATTTGATAAAAATGGTAATATTGTGAAATATTAATACAATTTAAATCTCGTTCCTATTTTACATTATTATTCTTTCTGTATTATTGCAAATCTCCATTTTCATCAGCCATAACTCCAACCTTCAATGTTGCATGATCCTTTAGAAATAATTCTAATATGCTGATTTGGTAATCAACCTATTGTTATTATGAGCATTATTAGTATTATTATTTTAATTATTAGTTGATGGTTGTGAATTGTGGAATGTGTCAGTTTTTTTCAGGGTTCTTTAATGAACAGCTTTTATTTGAAGTAGAATTTTTTGTAACATAATATTACAAAATATTTAAAAATATATGATTATAGTAGTCTTTACTGTCACTTTTATTCAATTTATTGTGTCCTTGCTGAACGAAAGTGTCAATTTCTTTAAAAGAAACTGACCCCATACCTTTGAACGGTAGTGTATTTCCAGCAGTAAGTACAATGTGATTAATAATGAGAACCACTTAAGGAATTGATATGAAGAGAGGCACTATAAGAATCAGTGATGATCAGCTCATATATTACATGAATCCGTTCTGTATGTTGATACATTGGAGTATACAGCAACAAGCAGAAAAGCAGACAGAAACTGCTGCGTCAACTAACTCATAATTCTGATCTTTGAAGGAAGATGTATTCGATTCTCCGTGGCATTACCTTGAGGATGTGGTAGGCCTGCTCTTAAAAACCAGATTGCATTTCAGTGATACATCACTCCAAATACTCTTCCATCTACTCTTCCTGCCATCTTTCTTATAGCACAGAGTGAAGCGCATGGCACTAGCTTTACATTAATTTCGCTTGTGGTTAAAGCACCTCTTACAGAGCTTCAGTGTAGAAAAGACACTGAAATATTACCCCAGACAGGAACATTAAGCACCACCTTGAGCAGAAAGACCTCATATGTTAAAGATATATAACTGTAATATTGCATGAATTGGTGCAGGCTGATTTAGTTTGACCCACTGAGGATGTCAAATGTCTCGCATGTGGCAATTTCTTAGCTAGCAGTCATACGTCAGGCTACTTATTTCATCTCTGACTGTCAATTGTTTTTTAATCCTCTATAGCTGGCAGGTATAGAAAATTATCTCTCTTATTATGAGTGGATGAGACAAAATGTCTGGGGGAATGTGACTTTGCCACACAGAGTTGTGTCATTAGTGTGACCTGTCATGGATTTTTTGCAGTTTGCTCATTAAAAGTCTCTGTCGCTTTCTCCAATGCCGGATCAGCTGGAACTTAATCAGTGATTCTTTATGCAGGGTTTTGCTTTCTTTCTTTTTTTTTTTAAACACGCTACTGAATAATTAGGAGAAATGAGCACTAGGGAAGTTCTTCGAATGGGAAATGCTCATTAGTCTTTTTAAGTGTTAAGACATAACACTTTTTAGGCAAGGTGTTAAAAAATAATAGGGGGGGGGGTCAGATAATGGGGTGGTTTTAGGGATGTATGAAGGTCCTACATAATCAAATGTTCATTGGCGACACTTGAATATCCTGAAAATAGTAATAATCAGAATTTGTGTACTGAAACTCTTAGACTGAAGCTGCTGTGTCTTATATTCTATGTGAAAATAGCTGGCTTATCTGACTGTTTTGTAATTACAGTATTGATCAGTCCACAATAAGGAGGAGAGTCTCTTGACACTAATGCCCCTGTTCTAGAGAGAGAGAGAGAGAGAGAGAGAGAGAGCGAGAGAGAAGGGCAAGTGTGTATTAGCTGTAGATGAGACATGTAAAGAGTTTTTAGCAAGGTTAATGGAAAATTAATTATTATCTGATTAATTTCATTTAATTAGCTACAGTTTATAAGTGGAATATTATCGACTAAGCGAGTGTTTGATGACTGGTAAAAAGAAGGCTTATTATAAAAACTTTTTTTTTATTTTTGGGATTGAAAAACAAAGAAATCTACAGTGTAGAGAGTAATTTTGAAAAAAAAAAAAATAATAAAAAAATATGTTATATATATATATCACTTTCCAGTTTGCAGTGTCATGAAATTATTATTTGGTGATTTGGTGCTTAATTATTAATAATCAATGTTGAAAACGGATCTTGCTGCTGCTGAATAGAATTGAAAATGAATAGAAAAATAAAATGGAAAGAATTTATTTGAAATATAATTTTTTGTAACATTATAATTTTCTTAACTATCATGTTTGATCAATTTAATGTCATTGATAAATGTATAGAAAAGTACAAATGTTTAGTCCATACTTATACGTTAGAAGGGATAAATCATCTAAAAAACAAAAAATCTGTCATCATTTACTCACCCTCAAGTTGCTCCAAACCTGTATGAATTTATTTTTTCCACCAAACAGTTTCTGGTTCTCACTGCATTGTTTTTTTTTTCTATGCTATGAAAGACACTGGGGGTCAGTAACTGGTAAATACCCAAATTTTTCTAAATATCTTCTTTTATATTCAACATACATACAGGTTTGGAAGGAGTAAATGATGATGAAATTTTCATTTTGGGGTGAACTATCCCTTTAATAATAACCCAACAAAGTGCTGATGAAAATGTAATATCATTGAAGCTGAAGGAAAATTGGGGCTTGAATCAAGAGTTGGAATGATATTCATACAGTTTAAGACACTAAGTAATGTAAGTTGCAGAAATATATTCTCTTTCTTCTATTCATTAAACAGTTTTTGAGTCATTCGTTTAAATCATAGAAAAGTGAGAGAGGTAAAGAGGGAGAGATGGAAGAAATCAATAAACTAATTTCAAAGTTTCGAGAAAGTTCATAACTTGCAAGCAGCCAAACCAGTGGCCATTTACTCTGCTAATTTGTTCTCTGTATTAGACACAACTGCACAAGAGGTCTGAGTTTGGACTGACACATGCTTTAAGACTTATGTCAACTGATGTCAACTGCTAATGGCTTAATTGTTGACCTGGTTGAGTCAGAAAGTTATTCTTGTCTTGCTGTTCATGGCTTTCTTTTCTTTTGCTTTGACTTTATAATGAAGTCTCAAAGGATCAGACTATGCTAAACAAATGGTTGTTTTACAGGGAGTTGCTTTTAACAAAATAGTAGCTGAGTGTTCAGGATTATAACTGAATATGTCAATGTACTGTTTGTAGAAGGAGAAAGCAAAAACATTTTACACCATGTGACTTTTTTCATGTCTGGAAGGTTCATTTGTAGGCATATTTGGGACCCAAAAAGGGAGTGAAAATGTAAATCAGAAACAGAGAGAGAGAGAGAGAGAGAGAGCGAGAGAGAAGGGCAAGTGTGTATTAGCTGTAGATGAGACATGTAAAGAGTTTTTAGCAAGGTTAATGGAAAATTAATTATTATCTGATTAATTTCATTTAATTAGCTACAGTTTATAAGTGGAATATTATCGACTAAGCGAGTGTTTGATGACTGGTAAAAAGAAGGCTTATTATAAAAACTTTTTTTTTATTTTTGGGATTGAAAAACAAAGAAATCTACAGTGTAGAGAGTAATTTTGAAAAAAAAAAAAATAATAAAAAAATATGTTATATATATATATCACTTTCCAGTTTGCAGTGTCATGAAATTATTATTTGGTGATTTGGTGCTTAATTATTAATAATCAATGTTGAAAACGGATCTTGCTGCTGCTGAATAGAATTGAAAATGAATAGAAAAATAAAATGGAAAGAATTTATTTGAAATATAATTTTTTGTAACATTATAATTTTCTTAACTATCATGTTTGATCAATTTAATGTCATTGATAAATGTATAGAAAAGTACAAATGTTTAGTCCATACTTATACGTTAGAAGGGATAAATCATCTAAAAAACAAAAAATCTGTCATCATTTACTCACCCTCAAGTTGCTCCAAACCTGTATGAATTTATTTTTTCCACCAAACAGTTTCTGGTTCTCACTGCATTGTTTTTTTTTTCTATGCTATGAAAGACACTGGGGGTCAGTAACTGGTAAATACCCAAATTTTTCTAAATATCTTCTTTTATATTCAACATACATACAGGTTTGGAAGGAGTAAATGATGATGAAATTTTCATTTTGGGGTGAACTATCCCTTTAATAATAACCCAACAAAGTGCTGATGAAAATGTAATATCATTGAAGCTGAAGGAAAATTGGGGCTTGAATCAAGAGTTGGAATGATATTCATACAGTTTAAGACACTAAGGTTGCAGAATTGCAGAAATATATTCTCTTTCTTCTATTCATTAAACAGTTTTTGAGTCATTCGTTTAAATCATAGAAAAGGTAAAGAGGTAAAGAGGGAGAGATGGAAGAAATCAATAAACTAATTTCAAAGTTTCGAGAAAGTTCATAACTTGCAAGCAGCCAAACCAGTGGCCATTTACTCTGCTAATTTGTTCTCTGTATTAGACACAACTGCACAAGAGGTCTGAGTTTGGACTGACACATGCTTTAAGACTTATGTCAACTGATGTCAACTGCTAATGGCTTAATTGTTGACCTGGTTGAGTCAGAAAGTTATTCTTGTCTTGCTGTTCATGGCTTTCTTTTCTTTTGCTTTGACTTTATAATGAAGTCTCAAAGGATCAGACTATGCTAAACAAATGGTTGTTTTACAGGGAGTTGCTTTTAACAAAATAGTAGTGTTCAGGATTATAACTGAATATGTCAATGTACTGTTTGTAGAAGGAGAAAGCAAAAACATTTTACACCATGTGACTTTTTTCATGTCTGGAAGGTTCATTTGTAGGCATATTTGGGACCCAAAAAGGGAGTGAAAATGTAAATCAGAAACAGAGTTTGTTATTCGGAGAATTAATGACTTAATGAGTTCCCAGCGATCTTTGTTGCTGTACTATATACATTTCTATCATGAAAACTCTCGGGGGGTTTAGCATGGTAAAGTTCTTGACAATGTTTGGTCTTGGGGGAACAGATCTGCGACGTACCAAGGCTTGCGTCTGATAAGCAGCTTGATTACTAAAGATGCAGTTCAATTTAGACAAAAGAGACATTTCGAAGAATTTCTCATGGAGAAATTCAAGTTATATAGACATCAGGGGTTCACCGAGGTCAGTGACAGTAAATGACGATTAAATCAATACGAGAACATTCCAAATAAGGTATAAAATGTCTGATGATCACTGTGACAAATAAAAATAAAACTTCCTTTTTCTATGACAATATATTCACTGTAAAAATATATCCTAGTTCCTGAATGGAGAGTTCTGAAATGTTTGAACTATAAACAAACTAGAATATGACTAACTCAAATATCTAATTGAGGCTTCAAAACAACTATAACTCTTTTTTTCTGTAATAATATCTTTGTATATATATATATATATATATATATATATATATATATATATATATATATATACACACATATATATTGTTTATTTTTTATTTAGTTTGTCAATTTTTCTTTAGTCCTTATTTACTATACATTGAAGTTTATGAAAGTATTCAATTTAAGGACAATTAAGGAAAAACCACACTCAATTAACATGTTGTACATAATATGTTACATGCAATATAAACATCGTAGATGTATTCTGAATATCAAGATAGTAACGCATACATATAATCAATAGATATTTGTCATGTTAACTATTGTCACTATGCAGACTGTGCCATTTATCCTAAATCAGGCTTAGGTTTATGGTAAATAACAGTGGTCCCCAGCAGCACTGGATATATTTAATTTTACTTTATTAATTAATAATAGTATTAAAATGATTTAAAAAATATTAGGGCAGACAAAACAATAAGATATTTGTAATATATCATATATAATAATAATTGGACAAAAAATTTATTTAGTGAATACCTTAATGCCTTCTTGCAGTATAATCAGTTAAAAGGAAAATATGCGTTCCTATGTACTTGTTCCTTACCTTTGTCGGTGGGGATACTTAAGACAAAAAGGTTGGACAACTCTGGTAAATACTACAAAGAAGCTCAATGCCGTATGTCAAGAGTAGTGTTTGATGTCCAGAGTTCAGTGCCCTTCAAGCAGGTTGTTCAGTTACAGATAAGACACACTGCTCTAGGGAAGAAACTGTTCTTATTTCTGATTCTTTTTGGTTTTATTGTCCTGAATCACTGTTTGGAGGGTAGTGCTTTGAAGACTTGATGAGCAGGAGGTGAGGAATCAATGGCTATGTTTCAAAGCCTACTTTTTTAGACCTCGACCCACAGAGTCCCTGAGGGAGCAGCAGACTGATCGCCAAACACAACCGATGAAACCCTGTGGCGGACTGAATTTATTCAGTTGCCATAGGAATTAAAACCTCTGGTGACTCTTCAGACAAACCGCTTCCCCTTCACTTCAAATCCTGAAAATTATGGTTTTCAGCAAGATGGGAAGTCTCGACGGTGATGACGGTCATGTCGCTGAAAATCATCAAGTGGGTCCACATCATTTCTTGTCTTCTCAAGCCACTCTTCTTGTCTGTAGACTTGTTGTTTACACCAATCATGTCAATCACATCAAAGTGTCATCTGCAAACTTGCGATGAGTCCTGGGATATGAAAGCACTCGTGTAGAAAGATTTAAGGACGCAAAGGTCTGTGTGGCGCTCTAGTACCATGGGTCAGTGTGTTTGATTTCAAGGTTTATTTGCCCGGTAGCAAACTGCACAAGGTCCAGTAGGGAGTCAATTATGATAGAGTTGGTTAGCTCAAGTCGTTCAAATGTTTTCATGACCCCAAGAGTCAAGGAGAGTTTGTAGTCATATCAAGTGTGGGTATATTTTGGTATTTTTTGGTGATGGAAACAAGCTGGAATTGAAGCCCAGGACTTTTGAATTGTCATGAGCTGATCAGCACAGAGCTTCAGGGAGAAATGGAGGGACAGTGTCTGGACTGGTTGTGTTTTTGGTTATTTGGCCCCTAAGGAAACTCACTCATTGATCATTAGTGAGGTTTGGGATCCTGCAGGACTGCTATAATGGTGGAGGATACCCGTGTTTGATTGATGTGGGAGGTATAGGGTTGGAGGAGGCTGGTCTGACTTTCCAATCTGCCCTTGTTAGGGCCATTGGATGCTAAAGGTTGTATGTCAATTGGAGAGAAATCTCATCTTTTTGCAGTTGGAACCGTCCCGCAGGCATTTCTATACTGAGGATGGGTTATTGGCTGAAAACTTCATCCAGCTTTGCAGAGTAACCCTGAATTGGCTGCTCTGACTTCCCTCACTAGTTTGTTCTTGGCTGCCTTGTAGAGGTTTTTATGCCCACTTCTCTAGGCCTTCGTTTTTGCCAGCAAAGCTGTTCCATTGTAAATCAAGACTTGTTGTGTACGGTGTCGCAAGAAACCAATCAGGTACAGCACATTGTTTAGAGCTGTCTCACGGAGACAGGTCTCAATAAAACAAAGGGCAATTGAAAAGTCCTTATGTATGTTTGAAAGGCACAAGAGCACTAGTGGTCCCGCTTTATTACCCCTCCTACTTTATCTCAAGACTAGCAATAAAACTGCTGCAATAGTTCAAGATACCTAATAAATCTCACAGCGAGTAAAATGCCGTAATCTGTTGGTATAGCATGTTCCTGGTTTGCAAAAGATCTTTCTTGGAAAGTAATCCGATATCCTTAACATTGAATTAACAAATGCATACAAACACATAGAAAGCATGTATTGTTTGAATTTTTGATAAAACTGAGGATTTGAGACTTATCTTTATGCATCAACTGAAAAGAGCACAAATTGAAAGATCAATTTTACAATTTAAGAATCAATATTAGTTCATCAAAATGAAGATTGTCTAATCAAGGTTATCAACCCAACCCTATTATCTAGGCCTATAAATATTCATACTTAGACCTTTTAAGCTTCATCAACATTTCAAATAACACTTTGTGAAGTCAGCATTCAAAATTTATGTTGACAGACTTTACTGTTCTGGTTAAAAATGCTATTGATTTTTTGTTTTGTTTTGTTTTGTTTTGAGTACATTTAGATTTAAATTTGAATTGCAGTGCTGCAGTTTGTTACCTCAATTTAAACAAAATTCAAATATTGACATCAAATTAGAAATGTAAATATATTCTTAATTATGTGCACAAGCCTGAAGGCGAAGGGGTTGTTATTTAGGCAGAGGAGATTTTTTAACCTAAACAAAGTAAACGTACCATTGTACCACTGCTAGCTATTTTACATGCAACACCAAAAACTTACTGTTGAATTCTAAGGACCATAGAGAGGTTTAAAAATGGTAATGAAAACCTAAAATATACTTTACTGGGCACAAATTAATGGGGGAAAAAATAACAAAATGTACGATACAAACCCTTAAGGGTGCAATGTTCAACTTAGAATAGAAAGAATGCATGTCTGAGAAAAAAAGTGCAGGTGAAAAACTTTGAGTAGAGTGTCTGGGTTTTTAAAACACTTCAAACAGCAAGCAGCCAAAAAGATGTAAGTACTTCATTCTCTCATCCCTCTCCACTGTATTCTATCATCTTTATTCTCTATCAATAATCTCTGTTTTGACCTTTTCAGTCCATCACTTGTCTGTAACCTTATCAGCAACCTTCGTGGACCTTTATTTGAGAGAACGTGCTAAAAAGGGGGAACTAATCAGATTTCGGAGCTGACAGTGGCCCGGCAGCAATCAAGCGTAATTGAACAAGCCTGTGAATCAATAGCGCTAGCAGTGATCACGGACTGACAAAGGTTGTTTTGTAGTAGGTTCGTGCTAATTGAAATCAATGGGTAATCTGATGACAATTCTTCGCCTCAGTCCCACGGAGGATTCAAATGATAGGTGAAGATTATTGGAATGGGCGCGCAAACTGATTGGCTGTATCTCTTTTTTGCTGATTCACAATTTAGAAAGCTAATCCGTTCGATGGGTGTTAAATAACTTGGATCGATAGGAGCGGCATTGCAGATTTAATGGTGATTTCTGTACACCCATGAAGGTTTGTCAATATGCTGTTAAACACCACATCTGACAACATGACTCTTAACTAGTGAGGAATTTAGTGAGAGGGCATGTGTCTGTGACTAAGTGAGTTAGGTTGTTGAGTCTTAAGGCTGATTTAGTCTGTTTCTCCCCATTAGTTTCACATTAATTACGTATCCTTGAAAACATGACATATATTCTGAATATCACATGATTTTTAACAATGGCTGTTATTGTTTGCAATCTATTAATTAGTGGTGCTCACTAAGGCCTGTATATTTAGTTAGAGATAAGGACTAGGCCATTAAGCAATGTTTGCAGCCACTCAGAAGTCATGAATGAATGAATGAATGAAAATAATAATAAAACATTTTGGTAACAGTTTACCGTACAGTTTCATTACTTAACGTTGGTTAATGCATTAACTAAAAAGTATCAATACATTTGTTGCAGTATTTATTAATCTTTGTAAACTTTAGTTATAAATACAACTTTTCATTGTTACTTAAAGGGCACCTATTATGCAAAATTCACTTTCACATGTTGTTTGGACATAAATGTGTGTTGGCAGTGTGTGTACATAACCACCCTATAATGATAAAATTCCACCAGCTCCTTTTTTTAATCTCCATATATCATTGGCTTGCTCTGTGATACTGTTAATCACAGAATCCGTAAAGTGTGACGTCACAATTTACCAGCCCCACCCATGATTGTTGATTGACACTGCTGTAAGCTAGCCGAAACACCGCCCTGAGTGAGCCACACACAATCCGCCATGTTTATCTTCACGCTAGAGCATTTAAAACTGCATTCAAGTAAGAAATGTCTTCTTATTAAGGCTATAGACGTTATTCAGTCCAGAGCAGTAAGTGATTCTCTGCTTTTATTTTATTCTTTGGGTCATATAGCATAGATACTGCTGATGTCACTTAATACACAGATCTAACATAAACATGCGATTTCTTTCCCAGATGTTTACCTTCACAAACATAACCGACTGTGTTATTGTAACTTATGCGTGTTTTTAACATAAACTCATGTGTGAAAGAGAACTTTAGTACTTACATGCCGTGTGTAGCCACTTTCTATGTGTGCTTCGGATGTTTGGGCTCAGAAAACTGTCTATCAGAAGTTTAAACTAATATGACTTTAAAACGCGTGATTTCAGCGCGATAGACATGATAATCAAAACCAAACAGATGTTTGGATTTTTTTCCATTTGTTTAGCAGTTACGAGCTGTAAAGGCACTTCCCTGTTCTGGGAAATAGGGCGGGGTGCAGCAGCTCATTTGCATTTAAAGAGACATGCACTAATACAGCGTGTTTCTGCTTCCACTCAAAATAGGCATTTTCAAAATGATATAATAAATGACCTGTGGGGTATTTTGAGCTGTAACTTCACAGACACATTCTGGGGACACCTGAGACTTATATTACATATATGTAAAAAGGGGCATAATAGGTGCCCTTTAAGTAATATTCAATAAAACCTATGATTTCAATAATAATATATTAGTAAATGTTGAATTTAACATCAGCTCGGATTAATACATGCTTTAGAAGTATTTTTGATTGTTAGATCATGTTAACTAATATAGTTAACTAATGTTAATAAGCTGAACCTTGTTGTAAAGTGTTACCAACATTTTTAAATAAAAAATAGCATAACAAATCAAATAAATGGTTTTAAATGCTTTTGTGAATGTTATTACTGTAATCAAAATGAAGTAACATGGTTTTGTTTATCACATAATGTATAAAGTGCTTCAGCCATGATGTCAAAACCCAAAAGGCTAATTTCCCATGGGTTCCCTTAAAATGTTTTAATAATTTTTATGAATATATTTTTTTCTTCCCATGAATAAAATGAGGTCTGTAGTAAACATAACTTGACAATAGCATACTTGGACTTGGACATTTACATTGTAAACTGCAAATACTCAAACCCCAAATATTCTTATGTAGTTAGGGTTTCAATCATTTTTAAGATTTATTAAACCATTTTAAAAATAAACACAATTGTTTCAAAATTCATGTTCTCATTATGGGTGTGTAATTTACGTTGTAGAGCAACACGTCCAAGTATCGTCAATTTATATTTACCCCAGACCTTGTTTCTTATAAATTATTACTCATAATTTGAAAAACCCTGTTATTAAAAACCCATGGGAAAACCTCAAGGAATACAATGGTGAATAAGCCAGGTTTTGAAGTCACTGCTGCAGCATGGCATTTTCCCCTTAAGATGCATTTTACATTTAAAGGTACGTAGTTCCTCCAAAATTGATAATCGTCACCATTTACTCACCCACATGTCATTCCAAACCTGTATGACTTCTGTCGAACATAAAATATATTTAGAAAAATGTTGTTAATTAACCTGTTTTTGTGACCACTTTTGTGAACACTTAAAATTCATATTTTGGTAGCTGTAGATGCAAATAATACAGTGCGGTACATATCACATTGCTGAAATCTTCACCTCTGGTTCACTATGTCCCGCTAGCTGTTGTCTCTCCCAATGTCAAATTCATCAAAAGTCAAACGGGAATAAAAATGACAAAAGCAATGTCAAGAAGTGACGTATTAGAGATGCAGTTTGAGCAGATTCTCTCGCAGTGCTCCGAGTGCAGTTCTCTAAGCTCCGAGCCTCCGCTGGGAGATGTCTCTGAAGTGTCTACAGTCAAGGGGGCTATTAGTGAGATTATGTGGAGTGCAGTGTTTGATTTAATTAATCTGTTGGGAGAAATACCCGTGTAGATTTACTTACATCTGTTTTCCTCGACAATCCCCTACGCATACCTAATTAAACGCATAAACATTCAAGCAGACGCGGTGGCCAGTATCCTGCTGATATGATAAAAACTGTGATGAGATCACTTTGATCTACGTTTTGTTACGCATGGGCCGCACGTATTAACAGTGCTCGTACACTTCTCGGCCTTGGTGGTGGGCGATCAAATTAAGAGGCAGCTGTCAGTGATTTGGGGAGTTTTGCAAAAGTGATATTTGGCCTGGCTGAAAAGTCCTAAAATGCAAAGCGGGGCGATTAGAAAAAAGAAACCGGTATGCTTTATCAAAGCGCGGCCTGGTCCTGCCGTTCGGCTCATTTGGAATCCGGGCACCGCCGCTGTATTTGTCCAGTGCTTTGATACATGCGTGTGCACACTTTCTTATCCCTCGGCTTAAGTCTTCAATTGCCACAGACAAGGACACTGTGACAATTTAAGGCCGGATCTCTATCCTCACAGCTTGCGTATTCATCCTGACCTATTCCAGCACATCTGCAGGGTTTAAGCTCCAGACTCAATTAATCAAGCGGTTAGATGTGATTGAATGGGTCCAAGTGAAAATTGTGATTTTATGGAAAGAGTGAAAAAAGCACCTAGCTGTTACACTGTTCGAGGAACATTGGTTAATAGAGTTTTTATTAGAGTAAATGTACAGGAGTCCTTTAATATCTCTATATTGATCCAGTTGAACATAAGTTAATTAAGTAGTGCTAATGAGATTTCTACACACTCTCTGCATAGTTTGCTAGTGTTTCTAAATGCTATAGTCTAAAAAGTGTATTAATGCAAGTATCAATTTTAGTTTTTTAGTTAGCTTTTTGACAAAATATACTTTAAAAATAATAATAATAACTGTCTGTGGAAAAACATTCTAAAATTTCAAACGTTTTGAAAAATATAAAAGATGTTTATTAATTAAAACGTGTAAACTTTGAACATATTTCATTGTTTGAAATATTATTTTTGCTATATTAGTAAGTGTGCAGTGAAAAATATATTAACATAAAACACTAGAACTCTTTAACCATTGTAGACTCACTGTAACACATCACATATTCCATTTTGGCAAAATATACTTTTTTAAATGGTCAATATTTTAATGCATTTATTATTATTATTATTTAGTATGTGGAGAAATATTTTAAACATATTAATTCAAAAATAATACTTCAAACATTTAGATTTGTTTTTTTTATTAATGTATAAAACGAGTAAAAGCATTTGTTAAACATTTTTCAAAATGTTTAGAAATAATACTAATTAATGTAAATTTAAATGTTTTACACTTATAAAACTTTTAAAATAGATATCATTTTAAAATGCTATTAGTCATATTTATCAGCATAAAACCTATTAATACTTCAATACTTAATATTAATACTTTCAACTTCCTAAAACACATCAATGAGACCAAATGGAAACTGAAAAAAGATCAAATAAAACACTACGTGCCTGTGCACATACTCATACCTATATACTGAACACATGATACGAATATGTATGTCATCACCATTTTCACTAATTCACTTTTTTTGTAGTGTACTTGAGATGATAATGACATCGTTTTCAAAAACGTGCACTTGAAATCCATTTTCATACATTTGCATTTTCAGGCCCCCAAAACGCATAAAGAGTTTTCTTTTTTAGTTGAGAGCATTTTATGTAAACACCCACTGAGATATCCATTGTTTTTCCTCAGGGTGATTGCTGACTGAAAAGTCAAGTAGAAATATAGAAAATAATATGACAAAAGCCCATTAATCACAGGCGTTAGTACAGACAATGAGATTTTGTTTTTTACATGTAGATAATAACCAAAAAAATATAAAACTAGAGGAGGAGAAAAAATGTCAATTAATACTAACTTGAGCATGATTCATCAGTGAATGTTATTTAAAAAAAAAAGTAATATTGCAATCTTAATTTGAATGTAATAACTTGTGCCGCCTCGTTTTCTGAGGACATCACAAATCCCTCATAATCTTTCCTGTCAAATATGCTGCTTCCTTCAAAAATATATCTTATTACAGAAGTACAATGGGTTGCATTTCATTCACCGTTTTTCTTATCACAGGATTTCGATTTTTTTTTTTTTTATTCTTTAAAAAGAAAATTCCACAATCCAAGTAAACCAGCACACAAACTTAAAGAACAATGTTTCTGGAAATATAAAACATACGATCATCCTCAAGGTCACAAAACCAACATAAGGTCCAAAGCATCGTCCTGCATTAATATCAGCATAGCCCAGAGCAAGATTCATATGACCCTCAAAACGGAAGTCAGGCAGACAACTCAGCGAGGCAGCAGACTCCAGCTGTTCTGTTCTCAGTGGAGATGTGCCCTCTGTGACTACTGTACACTATCATTTACACAGCAAATAACTTTCTAAGGATACTTAGGATATTATTGAGAGATATATTGCTTTCAAAGAACCTTCAAAACACGTTTTAATGAAGCAGGTAGTTCTCAATTCTGATTGTATAAGCTGCGTTTGATACTACATAATTCCGACCAACACACACCTAACAGCACATCCAATATTAACATTTGGTAAGTTGATGTGTAGCTTGGAAGCACAAACATCCCACAATTATGAACTATATCGCTAGACAAAATTATTGTTTATTGTGATAATTATTAAAAGTAGCCTTTTACTGAACATTGATGTTGTTGGTGATGTTTCATGTACTACACTTTTAAAAATAAAGGTGCTTCACGATGCCATAGAAGAACCTTTTTGTCTAAATGGTTCCATAAAGAACCTTTAACATCTGAAGAACCTTTCTGTTTCACAAAAGGTTCTTTGTGGCGAAAGAAGGTTCTTCAGATTATAAAAAGGTAAGAAAGAGATGGTTCTTTAAAGAACCTTTGACTGAATGGTTCTTTGTGGAACCAAAAATGGTTCTTCTATGGCATCGCTTGAAGAACCTTTTGAAGCACCTTTATTTTTAAGAGTGTAGCGCAGAATTGGAATTTGGAAATTACCTCTGTAATTAGTTGAAAGTGTCTGTTGTCTAGATGTGTGCATCATTAAACATTAATATTAACGTATAGAATAAATGAAACAATAAACACACAACAAAAATGACAATGGTGACAAAACCATTAACGGGAAAGTTCAGCCAAAATGAAAATTCTGTCATTAAGTACTCATTCTCTTGTCGTTCCAAACCTGTAAGACCTTCGTTCGTCTTCGGAACACAAATTAAGATATTTGTGATGAAATCCGAGAGCTTTCTGACCCTCCCATAGACAGCAATGCAACTACAATGTTCAAGGCGCAGAAAGGTAGTAAGGACATCCTTAAAGGGATAGTTCACCCAAAAATGAAAATTCTGTTAGTAAAAAAAGTCCATGTGAGAGTACCCCAGAACGTAATCAACGTAATCAGCATTGTTTACGTTCAGTAGACAGGGCACGCATGCTGAACGTACAGTAAATAACACTAATTACGTTGATTACGTTCTGGGGTACTCTCCAAAATTGCAGAAGACGGTAACTTGGGGAGAAGAATTGCTGAATAAATTATGTTTTTATAGTTTTTGTGCGCACAAAAAGTATTATCGTAGCTTCGTAAAATTACGGTTGAACCACTGATGTCACATGGACTATTTTACCGATGTCCTTGCTACGTTTCTGTGCGTTGATCTACAGAGGGTCATAGAGCTCTCAGATTTCATAAAAAATATCTTAATTTGTGTTCCGAAGATGAACTAAGGTCTTACGGGATTGGAACGACAGAATTTGTGAGTAATGACAGAATTTGCATTTTTGGGTGAACTATCCCTTTAAATAGTCTATGTGACATCAGTGGTTCAACCATGATGTTATGACGCTATGAGAATACTTTTTGTGCACAAAGAAAACAAAAATAACAACTTCATACAATGATTTTTATCTCCATGTCGGTCTCCACAGCAATTCACGAGAGTACCGCGACACATGACGAAAGCATCTGAACATAGTAATGTGGATATGTTTGCAACAGTTCTGCAATTCATCATGTATATATATATATATTTATATAGCACTTTATACAATAAACTGATTCAAAGTAAACAGCTTTACAAAATTAAAAAACAGTATTACTACTTTAATTTCTACTATATAGCAATTCTCCAGTATGTTTCCATGTCAAAGACGGTAGACTCCCAGAGCACACCTACCTATTATTATAATTTCGCTTAAAGTATATCATTCCTTTAGACTGCTACTACAGTGTCCATTGTACTCTTCCTTTTGAATTAATCTGCTTTGTAACATCAAATTAAATTCTAGAAGTACTTGAACCGCCAACTGTTTTTTGACCCAGAAAGCTGTCAAAAAGATCCAAATGCATAGTGAAGATACATCAGACAGCGAAACAAGAAATGCAGCATTAGTAATAGTATGAAATGAAGGTCAAAATGAATAGAAGTGTTTTTAAAAATATTATAGCGCAATGGGATTAGATTTTCTCAAAGGACACCCGAGTAACGCTTTGAAATTTTTACAGAGGTTGAGTAAGAAAACCACAGATGTGCTCGATATTAAAGAGATCTCATTTGTGATTTTTCTGTCCCATCTTTCAAAGAGTCTATGATTTGTTCCGGTCTGAGGCTGTATGAACCTCATAGGGCCATAGAACCGAACTGTCAGTGTGACAACTGTCACATTGTTGAGTGATGTCAGGCAGAGATAGGTAGCGTGAGATTTGCGATGCCGGGCAGATTCACGTTTCGGCAGCTGAGATGCCATTAAGTTGTTATGCATTGGGGCAGAGTGAAGAGTCATGCCACAAGTCGGCCCTTTTACCAAATAAAAATGCAGCCATTCCTCAAAGCAGCTTTTTCCCCATTGTTTTCCTCTCTCACCTCCATTTCAGAGAATATCACAATTACCAAACCCCTATCAGCAACCCAAAATGATTCAGACAGCAAGGAAAAAACAGAGCCAGGAAGGCTTGATTTTAGCTTGGAAAACAGCAGGCCTGAAATTGGGTGGCAGTGACACTGCCCTTGGCCTAGGGGTAAAAATCTGTCGTGCACAGCCTTTCCCTGACGCTGCTTTCCTGGCAGTCTGGACACGATGGTCCTTGCTGAGAACATTAGATGGTTGTGAACCTCAGCCTGCTATTGCGTTTCATCAGGACCACGAGTGGACAGTGAAATAAAGCTTGGTGGATTGCAATACGTGCATGCAGCTAGACAAACGTTTGTTTTTGCTTGCATATCAAATCATGTGATGTAAATTTGAGAGCGTGTTTGTATCCAAGTGCTGTGCTTACAAGCATCATATAGCAGATTTTAAAAGCATAATAAAGTATGCATGCCTCCCTGCGGCATCGCCTATGTGGATTAGGCATGTTTATTTTTGGAAAACCTAGTAAACAAATCTAGTGATGAACCTAATGTCCTTCTCATGCACATAGTCTCTTTAATTTATTTTGAGCACAAAATTAATTAAGACTTTCAAAAATTTGGGATAAGTAAGATTTTTTTATGTTTTAAAGATGTTTCTTATGCTCATTAAGGCTGCATTTATTTGATCAAAAATACAGAAAAAAAATACTGTAATATTGTTAAATATTATTGCAATTTAAAATAATGGTTTTATATTTTAAAAAATTTATTCCTGTCATGCAAAGATGAATTTTCATCAGCCATTACTCCAGTCTTCAGTGTCACATGATCCTTTAAGAAATCATTCTGATAAACTGGTTTATTAACAGTGTTGAAAACAGTTGTGCTGCTTATTTATTTATTTATTTTAAACTGTGTTAATTTTGTCTGTTTGATGAATGAGTTACAAATAGATCAGCATTTATTTAAAATATAAATATTTTGTAACAATATACACTACCATTTAAAAGTTTGGGGGCAGTCATTTTTTTTCTCTTTCTTTCTTTTGAGAGAAATTAATTATTTTATTCCGCATATTATAATATTGTTAGGAAAAATATCTATTTTGAATAAACTGGCTGTTTTTAACTTATCAAAGAATCCTGAAAAAATATCACGTTCTAAAACAAAATATTAAGCAGCACAACTGTTTCCAACATTGATAATAAATCAGCATATCAGAATGATTTCTGAAGGATCATGTGACACTAAAGACTAAAGTAATGATGCTGAAAATTCAGCTTTGCATCACAGGAAAAAATTATATTTTGAAGTATATTAAAATGGAAAACCATTATTTTAAATTGTAATAATATTTCACAATATTACCGTTTTTTTATGCATTTTGGTTCAAATAAATGCAGACTTGACGAGCATAAGAGACTTCTTAAAAAAAAAAAACTTAAAAAATCTTACTTATCCCAAACTTTTAAATGGCAGTGTAGTATACATCATGCATATAATATTATTTTACACATGCTCAGCCCTCTTAGGTTTAATTATTTTAATAAACCAGTTTGCCTTCTTCCTGCATTTTCCGTCTGTACTATAAACTGAATTTTAAAGTGTGTTGGGTTTACAGCAAAACAAGCTTTGTAAAGAGATTACAGCCAGTGCCTTCTCCCTTTTGTATTAACAAAAATTCTACAAAAGAATCTCACTCCCTCCTGCCGTTGCTTAGACTAGTCCATTCAGTTTCAATTCACATCTCCTATTCATCACCGGATAGATAAAACCAGGCAGATAGTGCCACAATATCAGCGCTGACAAACTGTATACCAGTGTGCAATGCATTTATAATCTGTCCAATGTTTAGCTTATGCATTTCTAGGAAATAAAATGCACATACCTGTATATTAAATTTATTTAATGCATCTGTATGAAACCTCAGATGCCTTGTGGACTAAGCATGCTGTAGGGTTGCCTCCAGCAAATGGCTGTTCTTGGAAAGAAGATTAGATTATTTATTGTACATAACATGGAGTGTGCCTTGAAAATATAGATGAATTTGGATTCCAAAGCAAGATACAGCCAGTAATGTGGAATTATTTTATATGCGGTTGCACATGTACGTGTGAGCTGGTCAAGTGTCTGAAGCTGTGCTTACGGAGTGCGGTGTCTGCTCTCTGCAAGACTTTAAAATGAACTCGGGAAGCTGATGCAATTATTAATTTATCTCTGAGATTTATATCACAGACAGTGATGTGTAAGCTGGGTATTTTTGGCTGTTTTGCTTGTGGAATTGGGAATGACTTGTGTTCTGGTGTGAGGAAACTGGTTTTGATCTGTCTATACAACCAGAGAAGTTCTTGAAACATCTGAACATTTCACTTTCTGCCAGTCTTTTATGTGTAAATCATTTAAGAGGAGATCCATAATACTGGGAGAAAGCTATCCCCTAGCATTCCCATTCATCTCAATGGCAGTTGGTCGCCTGGGAAGCACATACAGTTTTGAGTATGTGACATTTTAATCTCAGTTGTTACTTATTTTAAATGTGCATAACATTAGCCTGTGTTTTGAGGGAATGCAACTGTAATCCTGTTTTACACAATATTCAAAATGCAGAGAAAAATATGAAATATAAATGGCAGTTTTTGAGAATCCCTTATATGCTTCACAGCCACTCTTTCCTGAGGCTGAATTCCACTACTTTTTGTAATTGATTTAATTTGGGTGTACTTTTGTCCTGTAGACCTACAGAAGTAATGCAAGATATCCTGGGGCTGGACACAGATGCTAGTTAACATGCATTTATTTCAGATTAAATGCTCTGGTCACTGGTTCCTAATGCGCATGGTTTCTGGCTGTCACATGACACATGTCTGTTTTAGGCACAACGCAAACAACTGTCTGCAGTGTCTAGAGATGTTTTCTGATGTTTTTGAGTAGCAGTCTCCAAGGTTAGCTGTTGGTACTTTTACAGAATCGCACTTGTCAATTCAGCCTCAGTTGTTGAGATGGTGGTTGCTGGTAGTTTCACGGCAAAAATAAATAAAGTAATTAATATAAATAAATAAAAATGTATTTTAAAGTAAACTTATAAGATATGAGGCTTATAGGGTATAATAATAAAGATATGCCCTAAATAAAGTTTTTTAAGTTTTCTACTGCCAATTTTTTTTCATTCTCAATCTCATTGAAATGCATTAGTTAACATGAACTAACAATTAATTATTAATTTATTCATCTTAATTTTAATTTGATCAAGAATAATATATTCAAATGTAGGTATATAAACTTTATAAACAATGTACATGCTGTTAAAAATGTTAAACATTATCTATATATATTTGTTAAATGTAATAATATAATATTTTTATTCAATGTAATGTACCGCAATAGCATTAACCACAATTTCATCTCTGCCATTAACTAGTGGTAATGTTTACAATCTTACTGTAAAATATTGTACATAAAATAAGAAAAACAAATCTGTTGTGGTGGGAGAAACTCGATTATTAAATAACTGAATTAAATAATTTCTTACAAAGCTTTATCTTTTTTTCAAATAAATAGATACGTATACCATTATTTTATATTGTAATGATATTTTTCAATATTGCTGTTTTTTTCTGCATTAGAGACTTCTTATTAAAAGTTTATGTCATATGCCTATACATCATGTGTATACTATTATTTTACACTTGCTGAGTCCTCTTAGGTTTATTAAACATTATCTATATATATTTGTTAAATGTAATAATATAATATTTGTATTCAATGTAATGTACCGCAATAGCATTAACCATAATTTCATCTCTGCCATTAACTAGTGGTAATGTTTACAATCTTACTGTAAAATATTGTACATAAAATAAGAAAAACAAATCTGTTGCGGTGGGAGAAACTCAATTATTAAATAACTGAATTAAATAATTTCTTACAAAACTTGATCTTTTTTTCAATTAAATAGATACGTATACCATTATTTTATATTGTAATGATATTTTTCAATATTACTGTCTTTTTCTGCATTAGAGACTTCTTATTAAAAGTTTATGTCATATGCCTATACATCATGGGTACACTATTATTTTACACTTGCTGAGTCCTTTCTTTTAATAAACCAGGCTGCCTACTCATTTTCCTTCTATATATATATATATATATATATATATATATATATATATAGTGGGGTGATTTTGTGGGTAGTGCATCTGCATAGAAAATTAAAAACTATTTTAAAAAATGAAGAAAAAAAATGAAGAAAAAAACGTTTTTACTTGCGCTGCCAAAATTTTCACTAGCCCTGCCGTAATAAAATTAATAAACGAATAAAATAAAATTCTTTTTTTTACTCATTTCTATACCACATCAAAAACTACAAGACTAACTAGTATAAAATTCAAATAATATACAAATAAATTGCAAGTAATAACACAAATAAATGCAATACAGCAAAAATACCAATACATTTATATTCATGTAGGTCTGTATTTTTGTATGAAATAAGGTATTTCAAAGCAGGATGATTTTGCTACTTACTGTTAAGAAACAACCAAACTGTTTGGAGCACAGTCATGGTGGGAGTGCAAAGGTGTTGATGTCTGAAAATACAGCCTAGACAGGGAGCTTTTTGATTTTGGAGCTCTAGAGCTCATGGTGGGCACATCTTATGCTGTGTTCCTTTTCTATATCACTCTGAAACATTATGTAGCTGTGTCATCCATATTAATTAAAAGTTTATCCAATTTTGATAAATGATGGATTGCCTGGAAGAATATTCCTGGCTTTCCTGAATTACCGTTTTGGAGGTTTTAATGAAATGTCTATATGTCCTCAGGGTTTCCAGACTAAGAAGATGCTCTCCTGCCAATATCATTTGCATGAAATATACATCTACATATACAGAAGTAATTCATTTCCCCCAAAGAAATTGCCAGCAAATGGTAAAATCCTACATAAAGTTTCAGCATACAGATACATTAGACCAGTATTTCCCAACTGGCTTCAGTATATGTGGCTAAACAGTAATAATAAAATAATCATGCATAGCTGGGATAATTAATCAAAGTCATTTGATTATTTGTAGCCTTCATCTGTCATTTAGTAGAAGCTAACCAAAGTAGCCAAATGCCAGCATGGACAGGTTGCATTAAATGCTGTTTAAAAAAAAAAAGTACAGACTAAGAAGATGCTCTCCTGCCAATATAATTTGCATGAAATATACATCTACATATACAGAAGTAATTAATTTCCCCCAAAGAAATTGCCAGCAAATGGTAAAATCCTACATAAAGTTTCAGCATACAGATACATTAGACCAGTATTTCCCAACTGGCTTCAGTATATGTGGCTAAACAGTAATAATAAAATAATCATGCATAGCTGGGATAATTAATCAAAGTCATTTGATTATTTGTAGCCTTCATCTGTCATTTAGTAGAAGCTAACCAAAGTAGCCAAATGCCAGCATGGACAGGTTGCATTAAATGCTGTTTAAAAAAAAAAAGTAGCCCAGAAACGATTAATTATTTATTCCAGATTTGGTATATTGTTGGGTTTCCACCTGATCTGAGTTCTAAAGCAAAGCCAGCATTTTCCATTCTTCAAAGCCTGTCATGACTCATGCTAAAAATGAAATCAAACAATAAAAAAATTAAGAAATGAAATCCATTGCAGCAAGATGTCACCATGTTTCAAAGAATAGTTGTCATGAGCATCAGTGATTGTACTGCAAATCACATCAAATCAAATGGCAGCCGTCTGGTCTTCTCCAAGAACACGTCAAGGACATTTTGCTGTTCTCTTCCACCTTGACAACTTGACATTTTTCCCTCCAGAAGTTTTTGCCGCTACTGTATCTATTCACTACTATATCTTTTATTTTCAGTGGCAGCTTCTGTTGTATCTGCTGACTGGCAGTTTCGTCTGCATATGACCTTGATTGCAACGTAGAACTGAGAAAAACCCTCTCATTACGTCCTGCGGCATCACCAGCTGAGAGGAAGAGCAATTTGCACACACTACACTGTAGAGGCTCCTCATGTTCCTGTTTACTGATGGATTGAGGACCTGAAGGACTCAACTTGAGTGTCGTGTTAGCCCTTGTCCTTCAGCTAAACCCAGGCGTACGCTGTGAATATTTCTCTCTTTTCTTTGTGATTCATTCAATTTTTCAATATTGCATACCATATAAATAGGATAGTATCAACATCGTCTGAACATCTCTATCTACTGTACGTTCTTCTATTGGTTCTTCATTATGTGGTCGTATTACCAGACAAATTTCAGTTGTATACAAGCATCTCTGTCTTTTTGTCACATTGTGTGTAGTGTTAATCTTTTTAGCATATTGAAAAACATTTGAATACATCCTGAATGAGGTCATTAAGACCCCACTTCTCCTCCACCAGCACTTTTCCAAGAGTCCACGCTAATATTATGGATGGCAGTTTGAGAATCATCACTTTCTGTGCAAGCAAAATGGCTTATCGCACCTTTTTGTAATGACACGGTGATAATTATCATACCGGCCGTGACAGAAATCATCGAAACCCCTTCACTCAGCTGGTTTTGTGGCTTTGTGCTTTGAAGGCCCTGTCAGCTATTTTTAGTGCGTCTGCAGTATCTTCTCATCACTGGTGTTACGTGTTGGGCAATTACCCCGTGCTCTGAAGAGAACAGGATGGCTCTGAAACAAAACTCCAGCTGTCTTTCTCTTTTTTTCTCTCTCTCTCTCAGCAAACGCTCCTCTGAGTCGTCTGGTAACCAGGGAGAATCAAGAGCAAAGAGTACAGAGAAGAAAAAAAAAAGATTTGAGGACGGCAGTAGAAAGTGTACTACTCCATGAACTCACAGCCGAAACATCAATGATTAAATGAAATGTGAGCTGAAGCACAAAGGGAGATATATTTAGGAGTGAAGATCCCTAGTTACACGATCATAATGAGCACATCAGAACAGACTGAACATTTTAAATGAGATTCAGTTCGTATGGAGAGAGCAGCAGTAAACAAAAGTAAAACATGTAGACTACTCCACACTGTAAACACTAATGTTTTCATATTAATAAAAACAATTAAGTTGCATTTGAAATGTCATGTGAAATCAAAATTTGTGTAATGTTTTTGAAAGAAGTCCAGCCAGTCATGCTAACCTGCTGATATTGCTTATAAATGCTGCCTAAAAGAAATTGGAATTCATATATTTTACGTAAGATACATTCTTAATTAAGCTGAGACTTGATTAAAGCAATGGAGCATTGATCTTCAAATTGTTGTGTCTTCTGAGCATTTTAGGTGGAGGAAATATCCGTAAGGCCTTGCACTTTAATAATTTAAAGGTGTATGTATGCATGATAAAATCATAGGAATTTATAGACGCATATAATTAAGAAGGGCCTAAAACCAATGATTAATAAATAACAATTATTTAGAAATATGTTTTACCAGCCATGAAACTGCATGTGCATTTTTTCAATAAAAAAGGCAGAACAAATAGGGAAAACACCCAAATGTGTTTGTCTAATCAAATAATAAAAACTAAACAAATCAGAGAAATATCACTATAATACCACTTAACTGTAAAGTATTTCCCTATTGTTATTTGTTTCATTATTATTGCGATTGTTAATATTATTATGTTATAATGTAATAACAGTGCAATTACAATACTAATATCTATGGATGTTTTTTTCTCTTTGCCTTCAAATTGCGATTAATACTGTTTTACATACTCGCCAGTGCTGATTTTTATTCGCATTTAGCATTTGCCAATTATAAATATTAGGCCCTGTAAAAACGTATTCCAAATAAATAGAGTTTTTAGCTTTTATTCAGTATTGCTGATGTTATTTTTGTTTGTGTATTGTGTGTAGTCACTGTTACAGGGCAATTAGTTGATTAGTGCTCCATAAGTTGGACCCTGTTCGAAAAAGCCATTTCACTCCACAGCAATGAGCTTTAATGCACTATTTTGTTTGTGAATCTCGCTCTTGTGTGACTCACATTTGACTCACATCGCTCAGTCAAATGATAACAACGTAGTCATAAACTCTATATTTTACTTGTTATGTGTCATACAACTACAATCATAAAGTGTGGTCTGTTTGCATTTGTGGCTTCCCCTAAATGGTTGCATTGACTCTTTGAGAAGACCACATTAGGTTGACTTACTGGTAAGCTTTTGAGAAAACACAGCTTGATTCATGTTTTGAGTAAAGTCAGCTTCTTAGGGTTTGCAGTGTATTGTAGACTTCCATTAACCAAACAGATGTGTTACATTAAAATGGAAATTAATCATTGGATTTTTTTTTTCCCTGTGCATCTCTTCTGATAAAAGATCGGGAGTTTCTGTTAGGCTTGAAACTGAAACGTCTTTCCATGTTGTGGTGATAAACTTCCAATTTGTTCAGGCGTATAATAGATGTTGAATTGTTCATTTATGAAGATATCAGGTTTGTCAAGTCAGCAGTCAAGTGGTGATTAAATCGTTTATTTCTGCCGTGATGCCGGGCCTTTTTATGGCATAATGGACGATCAGAAAGCGATTAGCATTTTCTTCCATCCATTTTTCCCCTTTTGTTTACACTTGTCTCTTCTGTTTGATATTTTTTTACATTTTAAAGGTCTCCAAATTATGAATAACACATGAGCTACATGGTTCCAGTCTAATAATCCTTCTCAAAAAGACTGTTTTGCAAAAAAAAGGGCAACTTTAGTATTCTTCTGTAGGTGCAAATTGTGAACAGCAGTTTCAGCAATTAGTGGATTAATGGGTGTAGTGTTGCAAGTAGTTTGTGCGATTTGTTTCCAATTAGTGAATACAATGTTGGATAAAAAAAAATGGCAAGTGTACAAAGCAATTCAAATTTATTTGTACTATTGTTAACGTTGAGAAAGACCATGTTGTTGAAGAAGTAAGAGTGTTGAGGTGTTGATTGTAATATACATAGTAGTAGTTGGGGGCAATTATAACAGATGAATGTAATAATATTTTTCTTATTGAATAGTTATAAAATATTAAAGGAATAGTTCACCCAAAAATGAAAATTTGCTGAAAATCTACTCATCCTCAGGCCAAGAAGTAGATGAGTTTATTTATTCATTGGAAAAGATTTAGAAAAATTTAGCACTACATTACTTGCTCACCAATGGATCCTCTGCAGTGAATGGGTGCCGTCAGAATGAGAGTCCAAATAGCTGATAAAAACATCACAAGTAATCCACACGACTCCAGTCAATCAATTAATATTTTGCGAAAAGTGAAAAGCTGCATGTTTATAGTAGACAACATGTAGTGCTGTCAAATGATTAATCGTTATTAATCGCATCCAAAATAAAAGTTTTTGTTTACATGATATATATGTGTGTGTGTGTACTGTGTATATTTATTATGTATATATAAATACAAACACAAACAGTATATATTTTGAAAATATTGACATGTATTTATGTCTATATTTATATTATATATTTTATTATATATTTATAAATATATTTAATGTATGAACATAACATTTTCTGAATATATATATATATATATATATATATATATATATACACACACACACACACACAGTACACACACAGATGTTACCCTGGACCACAAAATCAGTCATAAGGGTCAATTTTTTGAAATTGAGATGTATGCGTCATCTGAAAGCTGAATAAATAAGCTTTCCCTTGATGTATGGTTTGTCAGGATAGGACAATATTTGTCCGAGATATTTGAAAATCTGGAATCTGAGGGTGCAAAGTTCTTAGCAATGCATATTACTAATCAAAAATTAAGTTTTGATATATTTACGTTAGGACATTTACAAAATATCTTCATGGAACATGATCTTTACTAAATATCCTAATGATTTTTGGCATAAAAGAAAAATCAATAATTTTGACCCATATAGTGTTTTTTGGCTATTGCTACAAATATACCCCAGCGACTTAAGAATGGTTTTGTGCTCCAGGGTCACATATATTATGTAAACAATACATTTTATTTTGGACGCAATAAATCGCGCTTAATCGTTTGACAGCACTAAAACAAATACATCATTAAGATGTTTTATCTACGTAAACCATCACTTTTGGTCAAAATACGAGTCCGTAATACATAATAATGCTTCCTCTAGTGGAAAAAGTCCATCCCCTGTTGTCCTCTTATATCAAAATCCACTGACATATTTAACTGTTTTTGCTTGTAAACGGTGCTTGATCTATGCATATTTCTCTCCTGATTCAGACAAGATTACCTTTTCACTGAAAAAAGCAATATTATGGATACAGGATTTGTATTTTAGCCAGAAGCAAAGGTTTGAAGGTAAAAATGTCTTCATGATGGATGTGTTTCTTAAAAACATGCAGCTTTTGGCTTCACAAGATTTTAATCGATGCACTGGAGTTGTGTGGATTACTTGTGAATTATCAGCTGTTCGGACTCTCGTTCTGACGGCACCCATTCACTGCAAAGGATCCGTTGGTGAGAAAATAAATAAATACATACGTAAGAAATTGCCTCTACCTTCTTTATACTTTTTTGCTTTTTGCTGCATAAGAGAGTGGAGACATGACAGAAAGTGATGTAGAGCGTGAGGAAATGATGCAAGGCAGATTTGAATATGTAGTCTATTCTCAAGGCCTCTTTTTAATGTAGAGTAACTCAGTTCAGCAGAATACCCTCACAGTTTCTCACAAGTACTAGAGCAGTTTCACTCCAACACAATCATAAAACTGCATCAGCTGCTCAGAAACAACAAGAACAAAATAGTATATCTCCTTAATCTGCTGACACTTCCATCCCCTTTCTTCCCAGGCTAGTATACAGGCCATTCACATATTTAGCGTCAACACAGATATGAGATGAAGCCTGCGAATTCTGCTGCCAGCTCATGAATTGAGAGATAAAATACATGAGCCTTCAGGTATTATAAATTACTGGGGTCTATTCTCTTCGCAGGAGGCTGTAATAGAATAACCCCGGGGACACGTTGCCAAGTTGAGCCATTTAATGGTCTTGGGTCATAGAACCTGTTTTATGATAAAGTTTGTGTTAGCTGCACTGCAGCTTGTTAAATTTAATGTTCAAAATGTAACAAACGAGAGGCCGTGCTCCTGTCCAGATCTGCATTGTCAACACGCCTGCACTCCAAAATTTCTAACAGATACATTCAGATAAAAGGCCTCACAATAGTGAATAATTTATAGCCGTGTATTCATTTCATGGTCCAATAAGATGTTAGACTGTGGGCGGGTGAGACGAGTCTGTGGGAAAACGTCTCCTGCGCTCAGACAGATGTGAAAACACAGGCACCGACTGCGAAAGGCTTGCAGCTCTCACCAGTGTAATTGCTCTGTTTCTCGGCTTGTACTGCAATTTCCTCAGTGCTCTGGTTGTGACCTGTATCTGTGCTATTTATAAAATATCTTGTTAATTCTGACTTGGATAAATAAGCAGTGCTGCTGATTTGTTGGTTTCCAGCTTAATTATCCTGAAATTAATGGAAATCAGGTTGATTACCACTTAATGTGCCGCACATGGTTTTAAACAACGGCGTGTATTGAGGCATTTTGTTAGCATGTCATATTCTTTATGATATCATCCAAAGAGTAAAAAGGTTTCTTAAGAATAAATTTGTGGGCTTGCAACTTCTAAAAAAAAGTTGGTATCATTGAAAATTAAGTTTGCACACAGTTATTTAATTTACACTGTGAATATACTGTAGGTAAGAGTGAATTTGTCTAAAATGTTATTGCAAAAATCACATCCATATTTGTTCAGTCTAATCAAATGACAGCTTCTACAGACCATTTGCATTAAAAATACTGTTATTTGCTTTCACCTTGGATATGATCACTTTGCTTAATTTCAATAATATATGTGCACAAACATACATCAGGGTTATTATAGTAAACTAAATCTACTACCATAAAACATTTTAATTATTTAAATAAATTCTTAAATAAATGTTATATGAAATTAAATATATATATAAAAAAAACTTTATTTCAACAACATTTCTCATTATAGATTAACATAGTGTACTCAATTACCTAAAACTGAAATGAAAATTAATAAAAAAACTAATAAAAATGACAAGAACACAACAACAAAATTACTAAAGTTTTAGCTAATGTTAAAATTAAAACTGAATGCAGGAAAAAAAATTATTATTATTATAAATTATATATATATATATATATATATATATACACACACAACAGGATCACAATGATACTAAAATAACACCAAAAACTTTGATGTTAAAATCAACACTGACTCACTGTATGAATCACTGACTGGCTCACTCACACACTCACACACTCACTGACTGACTCACTCACTCACTCACACACACACACACACACACACACACACACACATACACTCACTCACTGACTCACTCACACACTCACTGACTGACTGACTCACTCACTCACTCACTCACTCTCTCACACACACACTCACTCACTGAGTCACTAACTGATTCACACACTCACACACTCACTGACTGACTCACTCACTCACACACACACACACACACACACACACACACACATACACTCACTCACTGACTCACTCACACACTCACTGACTGACTGACTCACTCACTCACTCACTCACTCTCTCACACACACACTCACTCACTGAGTCACTAACTGATTCACACACTCACACACTCACTGACTGACTCACTCACTCACACACACACACACACACACACACACACACACATACACTCACTGACTGACTCACTCACACACTCACTGACTGACTGACTCACTCACTCACTCACTCTCTCACACACACACACACACACACTCACTCACTCACTGAGTCACTAACTGATTCACACACTCACTGACTCACTGACTGACTGACTGATTCAAAAACTTATTTCCATATAGGGCACCTCGCTAAAGAAAAATAAATAGTATTTTATTATATTGTGGTGAGCCAGGACCCCATGATAAGACCTCCAGTTTCATCTATACCGCTATAGTAAGTATTGAAGTCAAGTTCCAGATGAGCCACTCATCTAACATCAGAGCCTCGACTTAACATTATTTGAGGTGGTGTGGGTGCCCAGACAAAGTGAATTTGCATGATTAAATTAGGATGTGCACGCACATATGCCAGCCCATATTTTTCCCATCACACCCATTTTAGTGCTGATTTACAGCCTGTGGCCCAGCTTCAGTAAATTCAGTTCTCCTGTGGAGCAGAGTTCTCTCTCAGTATCTCCTGACAGAAATTCAAAAGTACCCGAGGATACAAACACAGCAGTTAGAATAAGCTAATAAATTCTGAATATATAAAATTACAGTATCTGACTTCATAAATCATAAGTATTTTTTTATCTGCTTTTTCTCTTTATTTATTAATAGAGATCAGAAGCATCATGTTTTAAAGCACACTGAAATGTCTGAGACCTTCAGGGATTATCAATAAGCTAAACTCACAATATAGATGTCTGTTTTGGGTTTTGCTTCATGTACTTGTTTTCATGTCTTTTATTTTGTAATTTGATTCATGTTGTTGGTGTCATGCTTCCCTTGGGTGTATTTCTGCCTTTGTATATGTGTCATGTTCTCATTTGTTGTCTTTCATGTGTCTTGTTTCTCATTGGTTGGTTCTTGTCATGTGACCCTCTTTGTTTGATATAAATTGCCCTCATGTTGCCTTAATTCTTTGTCTGTTGTTGTCCTGTAAAAGTTGTTTTGTGTGCTCCTTGTCTCGCCATTGCCATTGGCAAGTCTCGATTACTTTGTGTTTTTGTTAAGTAAATCCTTTTTAACTGAATTTGGATCATCTGCTTCATCTGCACTAACGTTGCAATAGACTCTTCATATCTTAAAAGTCTTAGTATAAAGTTGAAATAGCAAACCTTTTTAAGCTCCTTTTTTAGCTATCAGTCAGTGTTCAGCCATTTTTGTCAATTACTCACTGATTTCTGGATCTGATTTCTCATTATTTTAGCTATAATAGTATTAATGTTTTTGTCCCACAACTGAATAATGAGTGCGTTTGGTCTTAAAATGCCTCTTAAACACAGCTGAGACTGATTTAATGCTGCAGCGCTGAAAGAGCATGACAATTCTGGCATTAGGATGTAATCCATGTCTCCCAGCTTAGCTTTGTTCCTCAAATTTGAGTTGTTTTATTATTTGTTTCCTGGAAATAACATGACAGGGCAGATTCCCAATGTTGTGCTATGCAAATGCTCTCTACTCGGCAAGTTTTAAGCCTTAAATAGTCATTTTATTTATTTTTCTATTTATTTGGAAATTGTAATGTAATGTTAAGGCTTACATTACAAATTTATGTATATTAAAAATGATTTTGTTTCACATAAAGAAAAAAAACACACAAGTTAGAGGGTTGGAGGTGGACACTGTACATTCAATTAACATTTGACAACCAGAATACTTCATTTTCATAAATCTTCATTTTTTACCTCTATATCTATTAGTGGTTGACCAATATATCACCAAGACTGCCGTTATTGTACTGTACCTACTGCCAGAGCCTGAGAGCATGGAGCTCTTATTCTCCATCATTATTTGTTTACAATGTCTGACTAAAAATGGATTGTTGAACTGTTTGTTATACTGTTAATAAATTGTTAAACTTAAACACATTAATATCATTAAGTCTTTGAATGTCTAATAAGCATTTAATGTCACAAAACTTGCAGACTTAATCGAATCAGCAATCAAAAATCCATTTTTTGATCAAAAATTGCATTTTTAAGTGTGACTTCAGTGTCTAAATACTTTGTTGGGCCACTTCATGTGCATCACACTTTTTCAACTGACAGCAGCTCTTTAACAAATCACACTACTCGGCTGCTGCTCTTGATGTATTATTATGCTTATGTATGGTCATACGACATCAGAAAGATGAACAAAATTATGTAAATGGTCAGGCAAAATAATGATCCTTGACTTGGTACGTAGGGAAGCATCCTTTTGTTCTGAGGTGTCTCACAAAATTGAAAGTCTGTGGGCAGATTTGAGATTGCCAGTCTCACTCTCCAGACCTGTAAGCATTTTATGTGCAATTGACATTCTAGTCTCGATGACCTTTCGCCAGATTCAGACATACTTGTGAATGACAAGCACACCGATTCTGTACCAGAGCACTTTGTCTCCCATTAGGAGGAAACCGGAGCCAGCGCAGGTGATTATGAAAGAATACATTCCCATTACAACACAAATGGATCGGACTACCACAACAGGAACTTGTGTGTGCCTTAGTGTCCTTACTCAGATGGATATACATTTAGAATTAATTAAGTCATTAACTTTTTTATTAAGGCAACGTGGTTTATTTGTGTTTACATCAATATTTTATGAATGAAGTTTAAATGAAAGTGTAACTAGTAACCGTTTCCTGTACATTTTTCACTTTTTAATCACTTTTTACCTTCACTGGTTAATTTCTAACAGTCCTGGGATGAGACAAATAACATTTTAGATGTATAGTGTACTTGTCAAAAATTTGGAAACATTACAATTTGAAAATGTTTTAAATGAAATATCATGCTCACCAAGGCTGCATTTATGTGCTCAAAAATAGAGTAAAAACTACCCATGTATTCATTTTATAATCACCATGTTTCCGAACTCTTTAGATATTATTGGATGGCACAAAACACGGTATCTGTGTCTCGGGCTCTTTCCCTGTGCTGACGAATGGCACAGAGTTTGGTCAGAGGAAATAAATGCCCTCTCAGTAGCAAAAGGAAATAATCCCTTTAGTGCTTGCTCCGCTCCCGTCTTTCTCTCTGTCTGTCTTCCTGTGTCTCGCTATAGATCTCTCTCTGTCTCTGCCAGACAGTGCTACTTGTATTTATTAGTTGAAAGGTTTCACAAATCAAACTACTGAGAAATGATTAGCTTTGCATATTCCATGCCAGTCAGCACTGTTTCGGCTGTTAATACTGATTTAGCCACCCGTAAATTAAATATGATCCCTGCTCTCTCAACAGAACCCTGTCTTCTATTTGCTGAATGTACAATCACCAAATTCAAAGAGTCCGCAAAAACACGGGAAAACCTTCCCGGAGAGCCTTCGTGTACGCTGTGAATGCTGTATTTAATTTAATACCGTGGGATCCAACATTTTTAAAGAAGAGAAAAGTCTAGGATACAAAATTTAATTTAAACATGGAATTTTAGGATTATGTACATTTTACATGAATACCAGTAGTAATATTAATAAAAATTAATATTTCTTTTGAACATTGTGTGATAATAATAATATTTAATTATTTATTTCTTTATTTGTTCATTTATTTGAGAGATTTTTACATTTTAAAACAAAGCTGTTTATATATATGTATATATATATATATATATATATATATATACAGTATATACAGCGGGTAAAATAAGTATTGAACACGTCAACATTTTTCTCAGTAAATATATTTCTAAAGGTGCTGTTGACATGAAATTTTCACCAGATGTCGATAACAACCCAAGTAATCCATACATACAAAGAAAACAAAACAACTAAGTTCAGAAATTAAGTTATGTGTAATAAAATGGAATGACGCAGGGAAAAAGTATTGAACACTCTTACTGAAATGTATTTATTACTTTGTACAAAAGCCTTTGTTGGTAATGACAGCTTCAAGACGCCTCCTGGATGGAGAAACTAGTCGCATGCATTGCTCAGGTGTGATTTTGGCCCATTCTTCCACACAAACAGTCTTCAAATCTTGAAGGTTCTGTGGGACTCTTCTATGAACTCTAATCTGTTGTTCTGAAATGCATTGTGGGTAGTGTAGTTCGCTCTCGCTTTCCTGTGTAGTTCAGAAATGGAGAAACGTTTATATTCTGCTTTATTTCAGTTCATTCAAGTCAGTCCACCCAGGAGTTTTTATGCACTGCAACCCTGACACTTTTATCTGCACGAGAGAGTAAAATGGCATGCATCGGCTAACGTTGTCCATCTCATCATTGCACGAACATAAATTAAAGGAGCCTTTACGCTGCCAGTGGGACTAATGAAGTGGAGAAAGTAACAACAGTTATCAAATGACTTAAATTAATTATATTTGCTCAGGTGGGTGCTGGGGTCTTATCTACTGGATTGCAACGTACAGTATATCCATTTGTTAATTAACGTTACACATAGTGTGCATCTGATTAGAATTAAGCCGGTCGGCATGGTAGCCCAGGCACACATAGCCATAGGCCACTAGCGTTAAGCCGGCCGGCATGGTAGCCCAGGCACACAGATAGTAATGCATGCGGTTGACATGGCTCTTCGGAGCAGCAGCAGTACATATGTCTTGGCATTAGATCTGCTTGTCGGGGGTTTTTGTCTTGTTTTTGGCTTGTATTGTCCATTCTATGTCTCCTGCTTTGTGGGGGGTTATTTAATGTATGTTATATGTGCAGCAGCAGTATTTCTTACATGCTCACAGCAGCATATTGTGGATGTATTGGCAGTAGCAAGTCTCAGTACTTGCTCTGCCGCAGCAGCAGCGTAGCAGATCTATTCTGACAAGACCAAATACATTAACATTGTGATGTACATTACCATGCAAATCACTCTGAGAGTCATCATGACAGAAAAATACAAAGTTCTAGCTTGAAACTCTAGATGGCGCAGTCCAATAGATATAACTTAATCTGACATAATAACATCATTATTACACGGCACAGCTGATTGGTTCTCTCCTGTATCGGTAGCCAATGAGCTCGCTGCTCAACATTCAAATATGACTAGTGTTTGCTGTAGCAGTTGCAGCGTGCTTCAGAAACCCTCCGCCTTCCCCAGCTCCACCTGTATAAATCTGCTACGAGGTGATTCATGTATGCTATATGGGGGTTATTCATATGTGTTATATGTGCAGCAGTAGTATTTTTTACATGCTCACAGCAGCGTGTTGTGGATGTATTGGCAGTAGCAAGTCTCGGTACTTGCTCTGCCGCCGCAGCAGCACCAATAGCATAGCAGATCTATTACCTCAAGACCAAATTTGAAGAGTTGTCATGACAGAAATATAATTATAATGCTGATTACATTTATGGAAGTGTTAAAAATGTGTATTTCATCAATAATCTCATATTTATTTATTTGTTTGTTTGTTTGTTTATATTTATGTATTTATTTATTAAATACATACATAATAAAATAACACTTAATTTCAACATTTATGCTCCTTATCTAGTCCTTTGCTAAGCATGCTGGGAACTAAAAATCCACTCCACAGTTTTTAGGACAGTTTCATGAAAAATGACAATGAAGACATTTAAATTACACACAATATTAAGTTAATGCAATGAACAGAACTCATAAAAATATGTGTTTGCAACTTTAAAGGATCAAATAAACTAATTAATTTGAAGTTTTAACTTGCATCCATACACTTACTTACATCCATACAGTGCATGTGCATACCAATAACAGTCTGTGTACGGCTTAACAAACCTGCTCTTCCAGATATCTCCTGAACCACTGCAAAGAGCTGAAAGCTTGGTCTCCCCATCGGAGTTCTCTCACAAAGCATGCCTCCATTAGTGCAAAGCGAAGGACCTCTTTTATGGTGCTCTGCAATCATTTTTTCCACTTCCTCAGAAGTCTAGGTCTGTTTAGGCAGGCAGTCACTGGACCTACACAAGCTTTAAAAAGAAACTTCTTCTCTGATTCTTCAGAGGCACTCTCCGGGAAATCTAGTGAGCTCTGATGACTGTTAAAATGTCTTCTTTTCTGGAAACTACAGCTAGTAATTGAATCATTCGCTGGTGTGGCCAATGGCTTATAAGTGCTTCCTAGTTACCAATTTATTTTTTTACTGACTGGCTGAAGTAAATGAACCTCAAAGTCTGACAAACATGCAGATTGTAATAGAAGCATTACAACATCTGTGTCACAGCAACACAGAAGTGCTTTTGCAATATGTACAGTAGGCTATATGGTAATTATCATACTCCATTAATAGCCATTAAAATGTATTAACTAACAAACGCTACTTTTCTTTTTTAGGGATGTTATTTGTTCTTATCCATTCTTGGCAATTCATTGACTGTTAGCTATGCAAGTTGAGTCCATATGCTAGTGCTAATGAGGTCAGAAAAGTCTTTGGAGGAGCACAGCTGCCACTTAATTAGTCTTTGTGTTTGTGTGTGAATCTGACCAAGTGTTAATAAGACCATTTGCACTCAATCCACAGGCTCTAATTCTTCTTTTTCTTGCTCTTTTTGTTATTCGTCATGTCTTGTTAGGTATCAGGTCAGGTTTGTAGATTTTAAAACTGCTGATTTAAAATTAGAATTGAGACAATTTGATTTCTAAATACATGTTCCTGGCTCTCTTTTCTCATCGAACATGCATTTGACTCAGAAATAAGTTGCATAGTGAAGTAAAATGGCTTTCAAGGGTTTGTCTCTAGATAGCAGACCTCTACTACCTCGTCTGATTCCACTGCTGTTCTGTATGTTGATAGCTATTGCTTTTTTAGGTCAGTTGATGCATTGGATTTTGAGGTCTTAAACTACAATCTAGGTCTTAGATTGTTATGACTTCCCTCCACGACTCTATTCTCCCTTACCTCTGCCCCTAATATTTTATGCCATATTGATAAAATAATAGAAATATGAAAAACTCATCGGGCTGAGCATATGTTCCGTAAATGCTGAGCATATGTTGCATAGATTTTGAGATCCCACTTCACCTTGAGGTAAGGTCGTTCACTCAAACTTGTAGCCTTGGGCAAAAAAATGCTGTTTTGAATAGAGAATATGTATTTTTTTTATTTTTCACAGTGTTTTTCTGAAGGACTGCAGAAAAGAGGCTTTGATTCACAATGTAATTATGGTCCCACTTTATATTAAGTGGCATTAAGTGGGTAAGGATAGGGATAGGTTCAGCGTGTTGTGGATGTATAAGGGTGGGTTAAGGTGTAAGGAATGGGTCAACTGTGTAATTATAAATGTAATTACAGAAATTAATTACAGATGTAATTACATGCAGATATTTTTCAAATATAAGTACAATGTAAAAACATGTATGTACACAATAAATGCATTGTACCAAACGATTAATTTAAATGTAAGTACAGAGTTGTTAAGGCCACTTAATATAAAGTGGGACCGTGATTATAAACCGACCGGCTTAATGCTAGTGGCCTATGGCTATGTGTGCCTGGGCTACCATGCCGACCGGCTTAATTCTAATCAGATGCACACTATGTGTAATGTTAATTAACAAATGGATATACGTTGCAATCCAATAGATAAGACCCCAGCACCCACCTGAGCAAATATAATTAATTTAAGTCATTTGATAACTGTTGTTACAATTTGCTCTTATCAAATGCTCTATGCTCTTACAAACCTATTGGTTTGGGCCTTGGATAACATGGCATACATAATATGCGGACACTTGTTCTGGAATAAAGCGTGATATTGTTTTGGTTAATAATTCAGATTTATATAGAGTATAAGTGAGCCTGTAGGGCATTGTTTGGGTTTTTCAATGTAATGATTACTACAAAGTTTTCTGAACTTTTCATTGATCAGCTGATCTGACCAAATATTTCAGGTTTCCATGTGGGGAGCTAATTATTAGGCCTTTTCACATGTTGTTACACTGACAGTGTTTTTAGCGGGATAACAAAGCTACATTTCATTAAATGTACATGTATTTTTCTATTTATTTACTTGAATAACAACTTGACCATCACGATGTAAAATTAACATGAGGATGAAGTCTAAATCGCAATATAGAATATAATATAAAAGCTCAAATGATATTGATTCAGTCAGATATACAGAATAGAAGTGTTTTTGTGCCTGTAGCTCAATCAATTGGTGAATTTTGATAAATAGGTTTATAGTGCATTTTCACAATTTTTTCATCTGTGTTCAGCACCACGGTATGTGCAGCACTTGCGCCTTCTGTACTGTCTAGCTTATGTGGGGAGTGAATCCTGTACCTGTTATATAATTATGTTACATAGTCACTAAAATATATCTGTACATGCATTTGTTTACATGCTGTGAAGCAGGTTTTATTATTAAGGTTGGATAGTGGATAGTTCAAGCAATGTATCTTTTTTGTTGTTGTTGGATTTATTTATTTATTTATTCTGATTTTGTTTGTATGCAAGCTTGTTTCCACCAGCTAAATAAATAAATAAAACAAAACAAAACAAAAGGTAATTGTGAATTTTTATCAATTCAGACTTTTTTGTAAATTCTGAGTTTATATCTCAATATCCTGATTTTTTTTCTTGTAATTATAAGAAAAAAAGTCCTAAATCTGAGGTTATATCTCAAATTCAGACTCTTTTTTCCTCAGTATTCAATGGGGGAAAAGTCAGAATTGTGGAATAAAAAGTAAAATTGCCTTTTTTATTTTATTTTATTTAATTTTTTCTGTGGTGGAAATGGCCTTCTCTGTATGTATGTATGTATGTATGTATGTATGTATGCATGTATTTATTTATTT
>NW_015506485.1:158207-159581 GCF_001515645.1 Sinocyclocheilus grahami | reverse complement strand
TATATATATATATATATGTATATTAGTTAAGATAGTCAATGTCTTCTGTATTTCCAAACAAGTACATTTGATTACCACAGTGGATGCATGTAGATTTCTGAACTAATTTAATCTGAAACGTCTGAGAGTTTGAGACTCATAGGGCAAAAACAAAACAGACACTCTTACAAGAATTGAAACAGAAAGTGTTGAACTGATTTCATAGAAAATTGAGCAATAGTTATAATAAATCTTTAAGCTATACGTTCTCAGATGTTAAGCTTTCAGAACAAGCTTGGATTGAGCAATTGTTTCATAGTTGTGTTTGGTTCGTCCAGAGCTTTGATTCCTTCTGCTGTATTTTATCCATTTTTATCTCTTTTTTTCCCCTAGTAGTTCAAGGCATGTAACCACATTACTTTGACAACAATTGTATTGACATTTCTCAGTGCAGCACACAATAAAGTGATTTAAAAAGTAGTCCTGTAAGCAAGTTTTATCCCTTGTCCTCACTGGCTGGAAAAGTCACACAGCATACTGGAAAAATATGCTGGGAAAAAAGTTAGCAAAATAGCTGAATCAGGGAAAACATACCAATAACCATGCTTTATGACAGAAAAAGAAAATAAGGCAGGCAGACATATTACCTCACATGTCGTTATGGTGTGCCACAAGAACACATGCGTGGTCCTCTAAAGTTGCCATGCACAAGTGGGTAGCAGCTTTCTTTTGCCTAATACAATAAAGGAAGGATATTTAGAAGAATCATGGAGAGACAAAAATGCGAATCGGCCAGAGCTGATCCATTTTTCCAATTTCACACTATTTCCCACACTGCATTGCTTTCAATGGTACATTTGCTACATACATCGCATGGAATTTTTGCCTTTCCCATTATGCTAAATACCAAAACAATGACAGAAATGGCCTCTTGGGAACCATTAGGCCGACCATGATTGGTGGCTTTCCATTTCCTGTGCCCTCAACCAGCGATAGCGAGTACTCCATAATTCAGCTCTATCCTGCACACTTCCTTGTGCTTTATTGCATCTCATGAGTGACACACAGCAGGTTATTATTCACTGTGTCTTCTCCCGAGCGCACTACACCTCTGCATTGTCACTAGAAGCCTTGGAAGTGTATATGGCCATAGGCCAGGTAATACTCCATGGTTTCTTGAAAAGTAATCACTGGCAAGGTGGCCCCATGGGCATTTTAGTGTGAGGGCACTATATCCACACCAGATGTGCTCTGGGAACTGTCGTCCACCTTCTTCACTTCTGGGGCTAGTCATATCGTGTGGTGTCTGCCAATTAGTGCAAACATGTCTACATGTTCTGTCACACTGTTAGCTAATTAGCAAAACTGATATGTAATAACATTACAGGGTGTAAA
>NW_015506485.1:155429-158129 GCF_001515645.1 Sinocyclocheilus grahami | reverse complement strand
TAACTGTCTTCCGTGTTTGAAAATAACGTACCACCTACACTAAAGCCAACACTAAACCTAACTGGTAGTGTTAACAAAAACAAACATGCAATACAAACACATTTGCTGAAGCAACCATGACATTTCAGCTTGCTTTTAAATACATATTAAACAAATATTTGAGCTTGATCATCATGACTTGTGTTTCATAGGACTCATAATGTACCTGCACTCAACATTGCAAGCTACCAAGGAGAGCTATCAATGAAGTTTACTTCAGTAGGAAAGCTATAAATATAAAATGTATTACTTTGTGAAAATAAATTAAAATCATTGGTGTTTTACTGCCTCTACTGTTTATTTCAGCTGGAAACGGCAATGAATTGTATGAATGTATAGGTACATTTTTTTTAGTTTTCCAAAAATGTAGGTAGAGGCAAGTTTCAGTGACACCGTGTTGTTATTTTGAGCACTCTTTTTAGCATAAGGCAATGATGGCTTAATTTAGATGTCATGACAGGAAACTATCCACATGAAAGCATCTGAATAATCTAGGTGACTGCGAAACTTTTATGCATTCATTTCAATTGAGTCAGCAGTATACTGTGGGATACAGGGGAAAATAATTGCTTAAGCAAAGCATTTGTAGACTATAATTACTCATTCAGCACTATAATGAATATGTCATTTAATGATCTGCTGCTGTATGGACAGTGACTGTCAGAATACAAGATGAGCCAAATCTTCTGAAGGACTTTGGGTCAGATTTAAAGCTGGTGCTCGCTGAATGAAAAGTTCCATAAATCTAAATGATGAACACATGCAATACCTCTGAGAGAGATATCATATTAGCCCCAGGAGATAAATAGCATTGTGGAGTTGTTGTTTTTTTACCTTTATGATAGTAGTTAGGCAAGTATTTAACACATCACTCCTTCAGTTTTACCAGGTATCTACTGTGAAGACTCCCCTGACCCACGTCAAATATGTGAGAAGACCAATCAAAAAGCAGTAGAATTCAGTGTCACTCACCTGGCGACAATTTGTGCACCACAGCTGTGGCCTGTGACAGCAAAGATTTCCTCTCCAAAAAATTATATTACCACATGTACGACGGGGCCATAATGAGGGTGTTCTCATATCGCTGTGTCAAAGGCAGACCAGCGCACTTGTAAAAATGTATCATGACACCTCCAGTGCCTGGAGATTCAACAATACAAAGTTATCAGACTGGAAGGTGCAAGAAAATGTGATTCTAAGATTCTTTGAAGAATAGCATTGCTTTTTTTTTTGGCCACCTGTATCTGTAGATTAGTGTACTTTTTAAATAAATGTTATTTTATTTTATATTTTTTATTTGATTAAAAATCAATGTAGAAAATATTTATAATGGTAACTGTAAATTAAATTGTGGCAGCATTCAAATGGTTTAAAGGCCAAAATGTGAAGCTCATGTTTCTGAATAACACCTAATTCATCCATAATTTTTTTTTATTTCAGTTGTAAAATAGTTCTGTTTACTATTTTGACCCCCTTTTAGTTCTCTATGTCTGTTTGTCACTCTCTCTGTATTTAACCATTAATCATTTATCATTTGAAACTAAGAACAAGTTAAAACTGTTCCTCTGGAAATCAACATTATGCCGAAAAGGATGTTGGAATTGAACTTAACTGACCCTAGAACATTTTTTTAAAGAAATCTTACTTTGTTTGTACATTTGAAACTTCTGCTTTTTGTTTGGCTCCTGAGCCCGTAAGGGTAACATCTGAACTTTTATACAGATCTATAACTAGAAGTGTGCATGGAAATACAATTTGCATTTTGTCCGGAAAAGAGATGTTTTTGTAGTCATGCTTTATATAGCATTTTTCAGTTTTTTGACAACCTCTATTTCTGAATCATTTTGTCGTCAAACCTGAGCAACTCCCTTACACAGGACACAATTAAAGTTCGAAATTACTTGGCCAAAATGTTGAAACCATGCTTGGAGAAAAAAAACAAAAAACGGTTATTTTCCCATTATGTTTGCTGTGGTATTTGATCAGCTGGGTTTAGATTGCCTCCTAAACTGCCCATAAAACAGCTGCATAAGAAACTGCACAATTATGGAAGCCATCTGGAATAATAACGCTGGAGAATGAATATGATTAACGCTAAAATAAACAGATGGCAAAGTGTTAGATTGCTGTTCGACAAGCACATAATGAGAGGCAACCTTAAGCTCAATTATACAAGCAGGACTCGGCTAGAGAAGACGGGCTTGGGAATGGAAGGCTGCTAATTGAAGCCATCACTGCAGGGCGAGTGTAAGACTAGATTCACTGAACAACACCGATCAGGCGTCCGGTCATCTGTCACCCCCTCGAGAGGGAAAAAAAGACTGTATACTTAGGGATATTGTTGTAGAGATGTGATGTTTAAAGGTTCTTTGACAAGACGTCAAAGTGTACAATGGCTTATGAGTATCATATCGTAATGAGCTGTCAGGCTCGCAAACCATCATGGGATTAGATTAAAAACAATTGTCCTTCAAGAGAGATGGAGGAGGTCTCGACAATAGTGGACGGTGTTGACGATTCCTTTGCTGTGTGACTTTGCACACATCTATCATGAGATCAATGTGTAATCACACCCTTTCGGTTTTATCCCTTTTCCGCCGTGTTCAGATTAATGCAATACATGCCAGACACTCCAAAATCCTTAGAGGAAGCTGCACAAAG
>NW_015506485.1:109538-154405 GCF_001515645.1 Sinocyclocheilus grahami | reverse complement strand
TGGTGAACTGTCCCTTTAAGCTATAGAAAATACATGTGTTTGTGACACCAGCATTTAAAACACAGCAAATGCTGGTGTTGCTGCAGGGGATCCAAATGAATATTTATGGTAAAGAGGATCTGCAAAACTTTAGAATGTGTGAAATCAGTGGGCAGATGGGTGAGAAAACAAGAAACCATCCTTTTATAATGCTTGTTTCTCTCTTTTTCCTCTACATGCAATTTATTATTTTGACTCCAGCACTATTGCCACAAGCTGTCATTAACTGATGCATGGCTAATACGTTGTTCCTAGTAATCCATCAAAGTGCTTAAGTATTCACAATAGCAATGCAGGAAAGTGTTCTTGCATGCTTCTCCTCAGTCCCAGATCCAGCGACGGGCTTGCATAAATCTTCTTGAGAGAGTGTTGGTGATAGCCAGATAGGCACAGACTTCAAAGGCTCAGATGCATGTATTGGTTATGAAAATGTAGAAGTGTGCTAGAGAGCCACTGCCCACCTTCAAGTTGTCATTCAGATCCTATCGTAGATGTGGCATAAGCAGGGGTGGAAGTGGATGGCAGGTTAAACCTATTGTGTGAAACTAAGAGCTTTTTTTCTTTTTTTACTAAAAACCATACAGCCAGCTCTATAGTGCTATAAAGCTAAACATGAGAAGTCTGAAGCCATTAACTTTTCATGTTGGTGTATCTTGTTATCAGTGATGTAGCTTGTTAAAGACTTTTTGTTCTGGTCTAGATCTGATCTTTTGTGACATAACAGAAGATGTGACATTTAAATTTCATTGTATTTTTCACCAAATGACAGGCAGATCCTGCTCATTAGCAAAACTCAAATAATTAAATAATAACAGAAAAATAATGTATTCCCAGGAAATAAATAAATATGTTCAGATAAAGGGGTAGCCCACCCAAAAATGAATTTCTGTCATTATTTACTGGTGTTACAAACCCATATAATTTTATTTCTATTGTAAAACGTAAAATGAGACTTTTTGAAGATTTTGTAGGCTGCTGTTTTCTATGACAGTACCATGAATAGTGGCTTAAGCTTCAAAGCTCCAAAAAGGGTGCAAAACACCCTACAGTGCATTAAAATATTTCATATGACATGTCTACTATATTTAAATTCATTTGATACCACAAAATATCTTTATGATGCATTTCTCTAGTTAATATTCATTATATTTGTCAAATATTGGAAAGAAGCATTGAAAAAGCCTGTGGGTATATGAAAGAATGAAAGAAAGTTTTGCAATGACACGAGGGTGAGTAAATGATAACAGCATTTTCATGTTTAGATGAATTATTCTTGGTTGAACTAGACTAACACTAGAGTGTTAGAGAATGAATTTTCAAAAAGGAATTGCATAATGTCAGTTTCATAACAGCATTTTGACCCATCATTGTCAATTCATAAAACACCTCTGCAATAACACTGTCATCTCAACACCAGGTCTGTGCTTTGTTTAGATTTTTAATCTGATTGTCGGAAATTAAATAGTTTAATCTTTCCATGCTGTTTATTATTGAAACCTGATATGAATGTTTCATCTGTGCTGCGTTTCTTACATCCTCAGATGACTGAAATGATCTTTCATCCATTACCTGATTAAAACAAAGCTGTTTTATCGTTCATGTTTCATGAAACATAAACCGGAATGTGGTAATTAAGACATGGAATCACAGTGGAATCTTTGTCTACAGGCTTATAATTAGCAACAATGCTCTCGGATTATTCTCATTCCAAATGAACAGTGGCACCCAAATGGGAAAAACACAAATGCTTTGTAAAACATAGTCATAGTTGGAGAAAAAGAGAGAACAGCGAGAATCCCCCCATCCAAAATCTCCCATAGTTCATAGTTTCATTAATTATTAATCACAGCATGGACCAGCATTTCAGAGATGAAAAACCATCAGCGGAGCTCAACCGATTAATAATGTGGTTGTTTTGTCTGAGAGTAAAAATGCAATTGGAATTTTTATGGAGCAGTGGGTGGAAATTTAAAACAGATTCTATATATATATATATATATATATATATATATGTATATATATATATGTTTTTTTTTAGCATCAGCTCATGAAGACACTGGAATGTGAAATACTGATCACATAGACCAGAGAAGTTTAGAATTGAATGTATTACTATAACTCTAAATATAAATGGAAAAATGATTTAACACGCTTTTTTCTAGGTCTATTAAGTTATTGAAAAAAATACAGTTCACTTGCCTTGAATATACCTCTTCTGAACATGTTTTCTAGTTGGTTTAACTGTCCTGAGACTGTAATTTAGAGAAGAAAAAATCTTGTACATGAGTGTATAAAACCAACTGGATGAATACAATTGTACATTTCAAAGAACCTGGCATCCTTTTTAAACTATAATAAGTTCTCCTCCTCTGACATCCTTATTTGGCACTGACCCAAATCACACACTTGCTGAAATGGATAGACACTCAAATCAGGATAAACTAGAGAACAGAACTTTCTAAATGACTACACAGGGGCGACTGCTATGAGTGTAACAGAAGTATCATAAAATACTTTGCTGGCACACACATTGAACTAATTTAATCCTCTAGGTTCAGTCTAATTACTCTACTGCAGTGCTTTCCTCGAAACAGAACTGTAAATGCATTATTCTAATGGTGTTTTTCCAGTAAAATTACTCACGGATGTCTCTCACTCATAATGGGATATTAGCCGTGTGTCATAACAAGTGATGCAGAGTGTGCCGAGGCTCTCATAATAATATAATGTTTAAGAGAGCTAAATTAAAAGATGATACAAATGAAACTGCTGAAACTAAAAGTGGAATATATTTACCAATAATATATCATCTTACTTGATATATTACTTGAGTCAAAATCTGCTAAGGAATAATTCAATTTAACAAATCATGTTAATATGATATATTTTATGAAACTTTGATAATTGTCTTAATCTTTTAAAGAACTGAGAAGATAGTATTCAAACTACATTTTATAAAAATTTACTTTCACGTTCAGTGATAAATATTATATAAGCATATGAGATCTGAATTGGACTACAGGAACTCATCTCAAGATCACTCATTTAACAGTTCATCTATTGTCACAATTATGAAGAAAATTTCTTTTTAAATCAGACAAGAATAGAAAATTATTGAAAATATTCAAATCAGGAACGTCAGAATTAGAATGCAGTTGTTTGTGCATTAAAAGAAAATGTCTGTCAAAACCAGCATACGTTGAATGATGTTCACTAACCCACTAAAATACTTCAACAAGAATAGAAAATTATTGAAAATATTCAAATCAGGAACGTCAGAATTAGAATGCAGTTGTTTGTGAAAATGTCTGTCAAAACCAGCATACGTTGAATGATGTTCACTAACCCACTAACCCACTGCAGTGTGAAGTATTTTACTTTTAATAAGGTTCCCTGATAATTCCGAAGCACAACTTATACTTACATTGCATTATGCATGTTATCTTCTTTGACAGACAGTACACGGAAGCCAATCAGGCCACTATTTTCTCTTTCTCGGAAAGTGTGATGCATTCAAAACATCTGGTAGTGTGAGTTTTCCAGGAAATGTGTGTACTTTATAAAAATTTACTTTCACGTTCAGTGATAAATATTATATAAGCATATGAGATCTGAATTGGACTACAGGAACTCATCTCAAGATCACTCATTTAACAGTTCATCTATTGTCACAATTATGAAGAAAATTTCTTTTTAAATCAGACAAGAATAGAAAATTATTGAAAATATTCAAATCAGGAACGTCAGAATTAGAATGCAGTTGTTTGTGCATTAAAAGAAAATGTCTGTCAAAACCAGCATACGTTGAATGATGTTCACTAACCCACTAACCCACTGCAGTGTGAAGTATTTTACTTTTAATAAGGTTCCCTGATAATTCCGAAGCACAACTTATACTTACATTGCATTATGCATGTTATCTTCTTTGACAGACAGCACACGGAAGCCAATCAGGCCACTATTTTCTCTTTCTCGGAAAGTGTGATGCATTCAAAACATCTGGTAGTGTCAGTTTTCCAGGAAATGTGTGTACTCGCTGGACCGCTGTGTCTCGTAAATACTACTGTGTATTGAGCACGTCATTTTTTGACAGACATCGATGTTGCAACCGACAGCTAGCCTAAGTTTTTGACAGACATGATAACGTAAGGGGTAAAAAAAATAGGTTTCATTTCGGGGTAATTATACAACATGCTGGAGACTATTCGTGCAGTTCATTATACTTATTTTATGGAAGATTTTTATTTCACGCCTTAAATGCATTACATTTTACTTAGAGCCTGATATGTTTGGCTTGTCAAAAATGTTACATTTAACTGTCGCAGATTTTTAGATTTTTGAAAATCAAGTTCTTTTTTTTCCAGCAAAGGGTGGTTTTGACTAATTATACAACATGCTGGAGACTATTCGTGCAGTTCATTATACTTATTTTATGGAAGATTTTTATTTCACGCCTTAAATGCATTACATTTTACTTAGAGCCTGATATGTTTGGCTTGTCAAAAATGTTACATTTAACTGTCGCAGATTTTTTTGATTTTTGAAAATCAAGTTCTTTTTTTTTCCAGCAAAGGGTGGTTTTGATGCACAAAGAGGTTTTTATCGTCTCTTATAAGAAAAAGAAAAGAAAAAAAATCACTATTATTTACAACAGGATCCACTTTTTCATGTGTATATAAAATGTGGATCCTGTTGTAAATAATAGTAAAATATCACTTTTTAAGCTGTTGTTCCATTATTAGCAGGTTTTGAATTATAGAATTACAGTTAAATATACAGCAATAATAAACAAGCTCTTTTAATTTTTTATATATTACGGGATTGGTGGGGTACAGTTTGTATTTGTATTTAAATGTAATCTTTGTTCAATTGTTGATTTATTTTTTTATTTTATGTTTTCTTTATTTATCACTTTTTTATATAATTTATTTTTGTTTTTTCTTTCTTTCCTAAATATATACATACATACATGCATACACACACACATATATATATATATACATACATACATATACATTTCATATATAGTTTGCCTTTCCTTCTTATTGTTAATCATACTGTTCTTTCCATGTGTTTACCACAGAACTTACAGTAGTATATGTAGTCAGTATATTTCAGTTGAGCGCTTTTGATGACATAACTTGGACCATGGCCTTGACTTTAATGCCAGTTATGATGTAACTACACCACATCTGACCACAAATAGAACATCTCAGTGTTTTATGAGGCTGTGGTGTAGTTGTTTCTCTTGAAATCATGAAATGTATGAGCTTTGAAGTTTGCTTGCTGATTCAATGAATCGGCCGGTTCCCAGCTGCCAGTGAGTTGCAACACCCCTGCGTTTGCAAGCACACAATGTCCACACACACGCTTTCACTAATTCACTTCCACACACACGTGCACATAAACACAGCTGCTCACCTTATTAAGGCACAGCTGCGGGTCTCTGCTCACATGCTTCATGAAGCTGTCCGGTCAGGTCGCCTGCGCAGGTCACAGCAGTGCCGCCACTGCACTGCGGCTCATTTGTCCGCAGACGCCACCAGTGTGAGGTGAGGTCACCCAGTTAGCCTGCTGACCGCTCTGATCAAGATGATTTGGCATAATTGTGTTATCACCTGCTGAGCAAAGGCCACCGCTTTTGAAGACAGCAATATTGGCTTTCTGCAAGCCTTTAGTCTGCCTATGTCAATGTGCTGTAGTTTCCATGAAAATCAATTTGGAGGCAGAGGCGTATTTGACTTATAATCCCAGAACTGGAGTTGCCACTGCTGACACAAGAAATCAGAGGGAGTCATTACGAAGAAATATGGACACGCCATATTTTGCTGAGAGAAACATCTCTATGGACAACTTTTTAACACTGTTTGATGGGTGCTAAAACCGTTAAAAGCTTAAATATAAGATTTTGTGAGTTGGCTTGCCATAATTATTCATTATAGACAAACCAGACTGGTCAAAGCTCATTTACTCACTTATTGCCCCTGTCAGCTTCCCTCGCGTTCATTGCAGCTCTTAAGGTTCAGAGAATTCCCTTTTACAGGTCTGCAGCAATTGATCAATGAAATTTCCCACAGTCTCTTTTGGTTGATCCTTGTTTTAGACTGAATTAGGTGAGGGATTCATTAATTGGATTTTCAGCTCAGTTTTTCGCTTGGTCTCGCCACAGAGCTCTGGGGGTCATGTACTGATTGGGTTGTTAAAGAAATAGTTCACTCAAAAATCAAATATTGTCATTATTTACTCACCCTCATGTGGTTCCAAACCTGTAGGCCTGTTTTATTTATCTACCTACCCTTCTTTCTCTCTCTTTCTTTCTTTAGCAAGTCCCACGGTTAGAGTTTCAGTATGAGGAATGGAGAATGAGGCAGGCAGTGAAAAATTCTCTCAATTTTGATTTGTTTCTAGACATGTTTTATGGTCTTTTTTGGATTTTGACAGTTGTTGTCAATATGGAAAGTCGTTGTATGAACTCTAAAATTCCACCTTTTGTTTTCTACAAAAAACTGTATATATATATATATATATATATATATATATATATATATATATAACAATTTATTATGTGGTTACTTGCCACTTATGGAAATAATTAGACATGAAATTAATCGTTGAAATATTTCATTAGATCTTTAAATGCAAGGCAAAGAAAAATAGTTCCTAACAAATAGCTTTGAGCCTACAAATGCACAAACTCAGACAATATGGACATTTAAGCCATAATACTAAATAATTTCACCACATAAATAAAGACAAGGACATAACGTGTTATTTGAGTAAAAAGTGTAAAATGGTACCTATTTATGTTAAAATTATTGTGTACCAAAATCTGGCAACAAGACTGATTTGAAATATTTTTGTCCAAAATTCCAGAACCAACAGTTACTGAAAGTCACCGGATATGATGATGGCATAGTGTTTCACCGCTATACATCACCAGTGTTTAGTGCAGTAACTTGCGTAATTATTTCTTTCAAAGATGGCTCAATTGCTTTTTCCACCCAAATTTAGTAGCATGGTTTGCAAATTTATTTCCATGACATTTGTGAATATAGTCCAAGCTAAATGGTATGACACACTGTAGAATTTTTAGAAAGGAAAATTAAAAGAGAAAGGGATAATCAATAAACGCCATTGTGAAAAAAATACATAATCATGTAATCCATAATAAAGTAATCTGATTATGAGCATTTTACAATGTAATATACTCTAATTACAAGTACTTCGTTTTTGGCATTTGATTATGTAATCCAGATTACATGTAATCAGTTACTTCCTATTTTATTTGGCATTTCTAATGATTATGGTTGTTATCAGGGAATGTTATCAAGGTAAAACTAGAAGAATAAGTGTACATAAAATAACATAAGAAATATCAGTTTTCAGTATTAAGCAGCATAACAAGCTGTTTTGTACAGTTAAAAATGCCATGAGAATGACTAAATGATGACAGAATTTAAAGTAACTATTCTTTTAAAAGATAAATTCCTGGTCAGATAAGAATAGTAGCATTAGCATTCACACATATTAAGGTATCTGTCCATACCAAGCAATACAGACACAGCATTTAAACTTCACTGGTGACATCGAAGACTTCAATAATTAGATTTGGTAGAGAATTTAAAATAGTGTAGGCTCTTCAGAGTTACTCTAACCATTAGACTGAGTACATCCACAGGATCCAAAGGACGCATTTCCAAGCTGTCACTACAGTGGACACTGGCTTTTATGGCTTAAGACACGAGCGATGCGGGACAAGGAATTTCAGCCGCTCTGCAGGGGCCGTGCCAGCCTAATGTATATTCAACAGAGCAGGAAAAGCCAATGGTCCCTATTGAAAATATGTCACCTCATATTCAAGCTTTGAGCCAGGAGGGCAGACTGCCAAACGGGAGGAGACCACCGCGAGGAATACAGCTCTGACCTGAAAGATCTAAGCTTGGTGACCTTTGAGCATTTGATAGATGCTTTGCTGCATCATCGTGTACTAGAGTGCACAAGAGGTCGACAGATCACTCAATAGACAAGAAAAGAACAAGGACAGGAAGGTGTGAGCTTTTCAAATGGAAATTTCCCAACATACTCTCGTAAGGAAACATTGCGCCAGTGATTTTTATCCTGCACCTCTGAAAATGTAAACATTTACTGTAAATAATTACAGAGGATTTCATTGATTTTATTTAATTTAATTATTAATGTTAGATTTGTATTAGTATTATTATTATTATTATCATTAATATGTTTTATTTGCAGAATTAATATATTTAATTTATATAAGCCCTTTTTTGCCACAAGTCTCTTTATTTCACGGTTTTGACTTTTTCCCTTGCAATTCTAATTTTATATTTCACATTTATATTATATTTCATATTTTCACTGTGAACTTTTGAATTTTTCTCAAAATTCTGAGTTTATAGCCCACAAATTATTTAGCCTTTTCTTAGAAGTCTGAGCTTACAGCTTTCAAATCTGTATTTTTCCACCACAGAAAAAAAAGCTCATAATTTGTCATTTTTTCTTGCAGTAGTGAGTTTATATCTCACAATTTAGACGTTTCAGAAATGCAAGTTAACATCTCTCAATTTGAACTTTTTTTTCTAAGAATTACATTTATATCTTGAAATTCTGAGTTTATATCTTGCAATTCTGATTTTATATCTCACAATTCAATTTTTTCTCAGAATTGTGAGAAAATAGTCCAGATTTTGAGATATAAATTCAGAATTGCAAGATAAAATGTATGAATTGTGTGATAAAAACAAATTCTGCTTTGAAATCTAAACTTAGAATTCTGAGAAAAAAAGTCAGAACTGTAAGATAATTGTATTGATTGATTGATTGATTGATTGATTGATTGACTGACTGACTGATTCATTCATTTTATTGTATTTCTTTTTTGTGTGTGTGTGGCAGAAACAGGCTTCCATATAAATTAAATGTTCATTCTGCAAAGACAAGAAAACTAAAATTATCATTAGTGACTTCCATTTAATCAATAATTTCCATATATTTAGGAAGATTTAATTTATGAAGGTTTCATTTATTAAAAATTGTCTGTACAGTCAAAGTAGACACTGCTTTTACTGTCATGCTTGTGCTCCTTTTCCACGTCTTCTGAGTAAAAGAGTAAGAGAAAGATTTTTTTTTTAATGGAAATCTTCCCTTTCGCCGAAGTACTCTTTCAATATTTGAAAATGGGCTCCTCGAGACACATTGAGCTACGTTTGACATCACTGATGTCAAATGCCACTTGCTTTTACATGGTCTTGTGACCGATTGCGACATGTCAGCTTGAATCTTCCTGAATGACATTTGAGAGCCTTGGTGGAGTGGAAGACTTTCACAAAATAACTTAAATATTCCATGAGGACCCAAAAATATGGATTTTTCAGATGATTTCTACCTTCCTCCTCAACAGTCTGCATGATCCCTGCAAGGGATGTAGCATATCAAAACATCTCACAATGCCCCCTCCAACAATCCATTCAGCCAAACCCTTTTACTTTCACGATAATGCCCTATTATTGTCAACAGCAGCACTTAATGTGCGGCTGAGAGTGTGAGATACCACAATGCTTTCTTTGTTTTATTTATGGCGCATATTTTCAGGTTAGGTAACGTATGAAGCTGTTCAACAGGAGGCTGAACACAATAAGGGCAAATGCAGCTGGAGGCTTTGGATAAGGTGGTAAATGATGCGTTTCCTGTTGAAGATGAAAACAGGACTTTATACGTGAGTTGGGCATCTATTACTTGGAATTGTCAATTGAATAGCTTGAGTATTGATGGCGAATTATCCATTTTTAACTAACTGTAAGCTTTTATAGCTTTTTTTAATGTTCAACTTTTCATTTGTAGATAATAACCCAAAGATCATGAATGAAAATCGACTACAATGTGAATTGAGAGGAACTGCAAGTTTAGCAAAGGTATGTCAATTATATGTATTTATGTGTAAATGGAATGTCAATCTATGCCAAAAAGACTTAATGTAATTTACATCATGGGTCTTGCACATGTCAAATGTCTTGTCTCAGTCTACTGAATGGCTATTCATGCCAGAAGAAGATGTATCCTCAGATGTATTGCAAAATACCCACAGATCCAAAGAAGATTTGAAGATGCAATGAAACCACAAAATAAGTTGACCTACCTAGGACAAGGCTTGTACTACATGAATTACCATACTAGAGACATGCTCCCTCTAGTGGGAATTACTAACCTCTACAGCAGGTGTTCAAAATAATATTAGGTGTTTCTCTCAAGCATTAGGACGAGGTTGAATTGGTCTGTTGCAATGATGTAGAAAATCTACCTCACAAGGCTACACATATGACAGACTCGTAACAGTTCATGAGTTACGCAACAGCCCTGCAGGACACAGAGGCATTTTCGGCTGGATATTTGCAGCTGCACAATAACTTGCAGCTGTAAAGGACAAAAGGTTGCTCTGAGAGGAATGCTGCAAATTTGCATGCAGACAGTAAAGCATTATAATGGTATTTACAAGTGAGCAATTTAACAGCTCATCTGGATAAGCTATTTAGCAGAATTATTGACCTAAAAATAAATATGTCATCATTAACTCTGCCCGCATGTTGTTCCAACCCTGGATCATTTTCTTTCCCCAAAAGGAGATGTTTGGGAGAATTACCAAGCTCGCTGATTTATACTGCCAAGCTCCAGACATCCTCAAGTCTCTGATGTATTCTGATGAGTCTAGAGTCAAATCCATTTTTTTGTAATATTTTACGTATCGCAGGTTATTTTTATAAATAGATTTTATGGAAGTGTTCGTAAAAACAATTCTGTCATCATTTACTCACCCACATGCTATTCCAAACCTATATGATTTTCTTTCCTCTATAGGATGCAAAAGAAGATATTTGGAAGAATGTTGACCTTTTTCATGGACAAATAACAGGGTTATAATCACTAACTAAAAATAAATCTATTAAAACTTATTTGTTCATTGTAATAAAGCTGAAACAAAATGTAAATATAAGGTGAAAACCAAGAATTTGAATTGTTGCCCGTGCAGCGCTAACTATAATAAACACAAAAATGACTGGAAATGGCAATAAATAAAAACTAAAACTGAAATAAAAATGAATTAAATCAAAATATAATATAAAAACAAAAACTAATAAATATTGACAAAAGCACACGGCAACAAAAAATAAAACTGAAATATAAAAAAGCTAATAAAAAATATTCATAAAAACTATAGGCAAGGCAAGGCAAGGCAAATTTATTTGTATAGCACATTTCATACACAATGGTAATTCAAAGTGCTTTACATAAAATAAAATAAAAACAATAATCACAACAATAAAACAAGGAATTTAAAAACTTTGAAAATTATTTAAAAAAATTTATTTAAGAGGAATTTAAGAAAACGATTATACATATAATATAGTGCAAGCAGTTCGGACATCGCACAGTGCTCATTCAGTAAATGCACAGCTAAACAGATGAGTTTTGAGTCTGCATTTAAATGTGACTAATGTTTTAGCACATCTGATCTCTTCTGGAAGCTGATGGTCATGACGTCACCCGCCGCGGACGTCTCGCCCATCGTTCGACTGATTACACATATGATTCAGAGCTTGGTATCGCTGAAGGCGTTCCCCTAGCGTTTTCCGACGCAGCTCGAGTTCCCGAAGGGGAACCTCTAATTCTTGCAATGTTTTTGAGATGATAGTATGCTGATTTAGATACAGCTTTGACATAAGCCTTAGAATATAAATAATACTAAAATAACACTGAATAATCATTAAATATCAAAAGAAATAACGTCATACAGGTTTAGACCAAAATGATGGGGAAAAATTGATGACAGAATGATTCATTTTCACTTCAAGCCATGAAATCATAATATCATTTTTAAAATTTTCCAAATTTTGCAGATTGTTGGATGGCAGCTTACATTTTACTGCTATGTTTATAGTGATTTTCACATAGTGTTTATGTGTGTGTGTGTGTGTAACGGGGCGAACGAGGCGTGAGGCCTGCGGATCCATATGCAAGGCTTTTATTTAGAGGCGTGGTCATGAAACAGGCAAGGGTCAGACAACAACACTGGTACAACACAGGCAAGACAAAGGAGTATTCCTAGGGCAAGCGTGGGTCTTCAATCGGTAAACGTAAACCAGAGGGTGAGGCAAATGGGTAATCCAAAACACGCAATAATCCAGTCAAGGTGCAAACAGTCCAAACAACAAGACGAGAGAATTCTAAGACAGGCAGATAATCAGGTAACAGGTAATTGCAAGGCAAAACTAGACTAGACTAGACTAGACTAGACTAGAAACTTTGAACTAGAAACTAGGGCAGAAGGCTCCGTAATGTAGCTATCACTGGGAAGGCGATAAGCGCTAAACAATACTCGGCGATTAGAGAAGGATTGAGTGGTTGTTATATAGTGTGTGTGTGATTGGCTGCAGGTGAGTCCAATCAGTGCAATGGAGCATGGGAAATGTAGTCCAGGGTGACGTGCAACAGTTTGTGTGGTGTGAGAGTAAGTGTAATCAGAAGGCGACCTCTGGTGGCGAGCAGACGGAAGACCACGGACCGGATTCGTGACAGTGTGTTCCATGGAACAAAAATTATATGTTTTCGGAATAGCATCAGGGTAAATTATGACAATTGTCATTTTTGGCCAAATATTTCCTTCAAGCAATCAACACAAGTGCTATTTCATTCCCTCATATTGTTCATATTTGGAAGTCTGTCTGATCTGTATTGTCTGTATCACTGTCTGGTATACTTAATGTCTTCGGGGAGCCAAAACTGATTCTCGGATTATTACGAGGCCATTAAACATATTTCATCGTTAATAGTTCCTAACCATTTTATAAGTCTTGCAGAGTTCTCCTTGATTACAGTATTATTCAAATATAATTGCTAATGAGCGGTAATTTATGATGATTGAGAACAGTTTGAGCCATTAGTGTCACTGCTGACTGTCTGCAGCGTGACGCATGACTCAGGAAGTGGAAATCATATTGATGACCTCCATATGACAAATAGCCAACAGAATTGACAAGATTTGTTTCATGGGCTTCCACTTAATGACAATCTGTGACATTTCTCCTCAAGTTAAGACTTAGATTTGTCAATCCAACTAGAAACAACTAAACACCTGAGTAGAAAATAAAGTATATGAACATCAAAGCACACGCTCTTCTTTATAGGGATATAAAGTTAACCTTTTCTTCCTGCAACTAATGAAAGACAGATGTAGTTGTGTTTTTGTACTCGCATACAAACAACAAAACTATTACAGGAGCAGCGTATGAGCAGGAACAGAGGAAGACGCAAATGAGGATGGTTGGGTTCTGTGGCATCCCTGAAGAGCGTCTATTGTTGGAGATTACGGCTGACCCAAAAAAACTCGAAAAGTTCCGAAGACTTGTTGCATCCTCATCTTCAAAGACACAAATGTCCTGGGATCCAATTTAGTTTTTCTTCAGCATCGCTTTCACCATAAATTGTTACATGTGTGAGCGTGTGACAGAATGTAATTCGGAGGAAAGTAGGAGATTTTATAGCAATAGTGGTGATTTACACGCTTCACCTGTTATCTTCTCATTTAGTGATCTCCACAAACTCTTTATAGTGTCTATTAAATGATGAAAGGCAAAATGCATATCAGCCCACCTAACCAAAAACAGACACCATATGTTAGTTTCCTTTTGTTGTTGTTGTTTTGATATCAGCAACATTGGAGAACATACTTTTTAATTTTTTTATTATTTTTTTAATTAATTATTATTATTATTATATAATTTGTGGTTTGTTTTAAAACAAGCTAGGCCCTGATATCCTATAATCATAGGATAGTGACTGTCACTTATTAACACATATAACCATTCAATAATAGAGATTAAACTGAGGTTTATTTTCTTTGTTCATGGTGGTTATGTTTGACTGGTTTGATGTGAATTTAAGTGGGAAGGGGGTTATGGCCCTGCGGGACGCAGAGAGAAGCTCACTAACTGGGGGCAGAGAGACCGACTGTGAGGCCGCTGGCAGGAAAAACAATTAGGATTTTAAAGTAAGGTCATTGCTGCTCATTTACTACTGTGGATCTGAGGTGTATTCAAAAGCGCTGCCATGGGCAGAGAAAATGCTTCTTCAATTAGTGGTTTTGTAATTTTTCACGAATAACTTGGAGTAGAAATGCATAAATGTTAGTTCTGGTATTGTAAAATTTCGAGCCATAGCATGCTTACATAAAACTGAATGTTCTGGGAATATTTGATTAAAATGAACAATCAAATGATCACAATTGATATACAAACTAAACCTGTCAAACATTTGGAATAATTAAGATTTAATTAAAAATAACAGTAATATTGTGAAATATACCCATAAAAAATGGGTAGGAAAAGGTGCACAAGCAACAGGGATGACCGCAAGCTTGAGAATACTGTCAAGCAAAGCCAATTCAAACACTTGGGAGAGCTTTACAAGGAGTGGACTGAAGCTGGAGTCAGTGCATCAAGAGTCACCACGCTCAGACGTCTTCAGGAAAAGGGCTGCCAAGCCACTTCTGAAACAGAAACAACATCAGAAGCATCTTACCTGGGCTAAGGAAAAAACGAACTGGACGGTTGCTCAGTGTTACAAAGTCCTCTTTTCAGATAAAAGTAAATTTTGCATTTCATTTGGAAATCAAGGTCTGGAGTCTGGAGGAAGACTGGAGAGGCACAGAATCCAAGCTGCTTGAAGTCCAGTGTGAAGTTTCTGAAGTCCGTGATGATTTGGGGTGCCGTGACATCTGCTGGTGTTGGTCCATTGTGTTTTATCAAGTCCAAAGTCAATGCAGCCGTCTACCAGGAGATTTTGGAGCACTTTATGCTTCCATCTGCTGACAAGCTTTATGGAGATGCTGATTTCCTTTTCCAGCAGGACTTTAGCACCTGCCCACAGTGCCAAAACCACTTCCAAGTGGTTTGCTGACCATGATATGACTGTGCTTGATTGGCCAGCCAACATGCCTGACCTGAAGCGTATATGGAATCTATGGGATATTTTCAAGAGAAAGATGAGAAACAGTCGATCCAGCAATACAGATGAACTGAAGGCTCAATAGTGCCTCAGCAGTGCCACAGGCTGATCGCTTCCATGCCACACCTCACTGATGCTGGAGTTTGTGCTAAAGGAGCCCCTACCAAGTATTGAGTGCATAAATTAACATACTTTAAAGACCTTGAGCTTTTCTGTTTTGCAAATCCTTTTTTTTTTTTAGATTGATCTTAGGAAATATTCTAATATTTTGAGATAATGGATTTTTGACTTTCATGAGCTGTAAGCTCTAATCATCAAATAAAAAAATAAAAATTAAAAACCTTTGAAATGTTTTACATTACATGTAATGAATTTAGAATATATGAAAGTTTCACTTTTTGAAATAAGTTATAAAAAATAACTTTTTCATGATATTCTAATTTTTTTTAGATGCACATGTGTATGTGTACTGTATGTGTATATGTATGTGTATGGGAATATGTCTGTCTTTGTCATTGCAAAATGTTTCTCATATTTTAAACTATTTTAAACTTTTAAACATCTTTTCCGATCTTCAAAACTCCTTGAACTGCAAGCAAACCCCTAATTACAATCATAAGAAACCCAGCTCTTGATCTGATGAAGGAGGCAGCTGCTGTTGTCAGATGGGTTTGAGCACTGCCTCAGTGGCCAGTGTCCATTAAAAGATTTTGCCATTACTTATCTGTTTCAGCTACCGGAGGATCTATCGGACGGAGCTATTGGCATCCACCATGCCGCCCCAACCAGGTCACAGCCAGATGATTGATGGAAAATTTCAGGCTTCACTGTCTGCAAAGTAGCAAGCACACACATACACACAAGCACACAAGCCCACACACACTAATAGCCCACCTTGATACACTTGGCTGAACTATCCTTTTGAATTTCTTAGCAGGCTTCTAAATCGAGGTGTCACACCAGCTCAGAGAGAAAATGTGTTGACATTCTAGAACCTTCCTCTCTCTGGTCAAATCAGCTTTGATGAACCAAGACTTAGATGAGATTCTTATATATCTATCAACAGCATTTCAGATGTTTCTCTTAAAATTCCTTAGGAGAACTAGAAGTAGACACAAATGAGATATGAGAAATATTTGAGAAAAAAAGAGTCGAAACTGAGAATGTGGTGGAAGAAACAGAATATCTCTTAATTGTCTTGCTGCAATCTCTATCAAGACTCCATTATAGGAATATTTTATTGCTCAGTGGTTGCTCTTTCTACCCTCAGGAGACTTAGTTGTGATTCTCATGTATTTCTTATTGGTAAAGAAATACATGAGAAATACGTGGTAAATATACGTGATAAATACGTGGTAAATACTTATTTTCCACCATAATTTACAAATAAATTATTTAAAAATCCTACAATGTGATTTTCTGGATTTTTTTTTCTCATTTTGTCTCTCATAGTTGAGGTATACCTATGATGAAAATGACAGGCCTCTCTCATCTTTTTAAGTGGGAGAACTTGCACAATTGGTGGCTGACTAAATACTTTTTTGCCCCACTGTATTGTCTTTGATTGAAATGGTGTGGATAAACGACATTGAAGCTAACCAGAGGGAAGAAACATTAAATAAAAAAAGAGATCTCTTTAACATTTCAAAATTTATCCTAGACAGAAATGAGGTTACTTTAAGATTGAATGGGAAATTTTGCTTGAGTCTCCTGCTTCTCAAACTTGTCTCCTGAGACAAAAACTCTAACACTGTCACAATGGTCTCCTTTAAAGCTTTAGAAGAGATCTCAACAACATCATACACTGTGCTCCATATTTGTCCCTTAGTACCTAAAATGTACAAAACTGTACCTTTTGAAAAGGCACTGCTCCTGTGACAGCTTTTGTACCTTTTTTTTCTGAGAATTTAGCTCTATAGACTTCTTTACAGCTGCTTCACAGCTGAAATTGATTTAAAAAGTGATTACCTTTTCAACATTTACAATGTTATTTCCTGTTTATTTCTCTGAAGCTGCTTCAGAAAAATTGTGTATTGTATAAAGCGCTATAGAAATAAATTTGAATTGACTTAAAGGACAAGGTGTTAAACTCAGAAAGGTACCATTTTTGCATATTTTGTGAGTGTACATAATTGTACAGTGGACATAATGTTTTGTACAGGAAGTGTTGGACATTTCAAGAGGTCGTTCATTAAAAAAAATATAATTTTTTTTAGCATTTACAGTACTTACCGTTTTAGCATTTACATCCACTTACAGTGGATGGGCGTTGTCTCCAAAAAGCACCATAACAAGATCCTTAAAGTAGTCCATGCAACCAGTGCAATATATTCAATATCTTCTACAGTCATACAGTAGGTTCTGGTGGAAAAATTTTAACTTCAATTAAAACTCAGTAAACATCTTGATGTATGCCATGCAATCCTGATGTATGTTCTCTTTTCCCATCTGTGCTAACAAGTGTATGCTAACTATCCAAGCTTTAGCATTTGTATTTAACAATTGTATCACAAAGCAGCATGCCATTTTTGTTTTATACCTGGTGTCTCAAAATAGTATTTTAATGCTTTTGTTCATGCATGTTCTTATATATAAGTTGTCAATGTCATTAGATTAGGAAAAGTAGAAAAAGTATTGCTGGCCTTGAGGAGCTCTCAGATGTTAAAAAGAACATGAGGTTGAAAGCAGTCATTTCTTTGTAAATTAGGACCTTGTGATCCTGCTTGTCTAGAGTTTGAGGGATGTATTGAAGAGCATAATTTTTGGTAGAAACAAACAAGACAGGAAGGAGCAGCCAAACATGCTCTATAATCATACCAAATGTTCCCATTTTGCCTGTGTAAACAAAAGCTGAGGCTTTTACTTAGTAGAAAAAAAATAAATAAAAACGTTTCTGTTTTATGTGACCAAATGTGAGGTACCACGTTACTCCATTACCCTCTAAATTTTGATTATGCAACATGTAGCACTTTATATGTACACAATGAACTTTGACCCTTTCTATTTCCCCGGTCCATTAGCACACAGAACTCACAGTTGCACAAAAGAAGAAAATGAAAACAGGACAAATAAACTTTGTGTTTATTAGATTTATGTCTTTTCCCTCATATCTGTCTTTTTGCTGTGTCTGTGTACATTTTCCGCTCGGTTCAGTGATTCAGAACAGTTTTTGTGCAGCAGGAAAACTGATCAAAAGCAAATGTTCATAGGCTATGTGAACAGTGACCACTTTTCATGTCAGTGAAAATACACTGAAGCACCATCTTGAGCAGATAAGTGAAATCACAATCCTGTACAAAAATGAAAAGCACCATTAAAATATATAATTTCATGTCTGGTTTATAATTTGTTTTCAGATCATGTTAATCAATATGTAAAAAAGTTCTATGAATCAGCATGTTCTATTTCATATATATATATAAGACAGTACACTCTAAAAAATGCTGGGTTAAATATAACCCAGCGCTGGGTTAAAGAGGGACAAACCCAGCTATTGGGTTGTTTTGACCCAGCGGTTGGGTTGTTTTGAACCCAACCACTAGGTCAAAACAACCCAATAGCTGGGTTTGTCCCTTTTTAACCCAACATTTTTTAGAGTGTAGTTGCTGAAGTCACTAGTTACTGATTTTCCAAGTGTAATTTTCAGAGTACACTCTAAAAAATGCTGGGTTAAAAAGGGACAAACCCAGCTTTTGGGTTGTTTTGACCCAGCGGTTGGGTTGTTTTGACCCAACTGCTGGGTCAAAACATCCCAATAGCTGGGTTTGTCTCTTTTTAACCCAGCATTTTTTAGAGTGTAGTTGCTGAAGTCACTAGTTACTGATTTTCCAAGTGTAATTTTCAGAGTACACTCTAAAAAATAGCTGGGTTTGTCCCTTTTTAACCCAGCGCTGGGTTATATTTAATCCAGCATTTTTTAGAGTGTAGTACTATTTGCGTTTTTGGAAACTTTTACGGATATGTTAATAATTCTACAACATAACACCTGACTTTTTACTCCACTAAATTTCTTAAAGACATATAGCTTTCCCTTAATGGGAGATTTCACTGATGGGCCCAAAAGTAATCAATGTCGAATTTTAGCATTGTTTATTCTAAAGCAGCATTGTATAGAGTATATGCATGACGCAAAATGGCAAGATGTTTAATCTTGCTTAAATTTAGTCTTATTTGTATCTTTATTAAAGTACACTCTTAAAAAGACTGGGTTGTTTCAACCCAACTTTGGGTCAAATATGGACTAACCCAACTTCTGGGTTAAACATTTTATTTAAAATGCTTAAACAGCTGGTTTAGTCTATATTTGACCCAAAGTTGGGTTGAAACAACCCATCATTTTTAAGAGTGTACTTTGTGCATTTACGTTATAGTAAATTAGAGCAGTAGAGTATATTTAGCTATATTAAAGTACTTGTTTCGTCCACCATACTTGATAAGGGATGGCATAACAAGTACATTTGATTAGTACAATAAATGAAAATATATGCAATAAATCAATGTTTTCCATTGATGTTACAGCTCACCCCAGCAGTGGGATATTTGCAACAACATGCAGGTTTACTTGATATTAATTTACACAGTACATAAGCTACTTTATTATATAGCAGACAAACATGACAATATTATATTGCTGAAGCACTCCGCTATGTATAATTGCAAAACATTCCAGCGAATGATATTTCAATTACAGCCATTGTTTATCACTGCTATGTAATCATGTTCCATAATAGAGTTGCATGAGATGTTATTCACAGATGACTTTTAAAAAAGGATTTCACACTCTAAAGCATCATAAATGAACCCGTCTGCAATATAATGTGCAGATGAACGTCAGACGCCTCCCACCCTCAATTTGTCAAGAACACACTGAAGTCATCTACACCTGACACTCATTTTCTATATGTTCACTCCAAACGAGAGCGGCTTCTGATTCCCAGCATGCTTTACTCTCTGTCTCTGTGGGAGGGTTGCAGCTGCCAGTCCTTCAGACTAGTACAGACACACACTGAGTCAGTGGGGTGGCACATCTGTGCGCTCCCTTGTACATCCTCACATTTTTTATGATTAGTCAGACAAAGTCAGACCTGCTCACCTCATTCAACCTCCTGACAAACACCATCTCACACACACACTTCCATATGCGCCAGGAGCAGTGCAGTTCTGTTGCAAGATGCAATCTAATGATGCAATTTTGCAGCCACAGCGAATTTTGTAAAGCCCTTCACAAAGCAGGTTAACATCCATAGGGCTTCAGTAGAAATGCATTCTTTAGTATATCCATTCGGAGGCGAGAGCTATTATATTTATCTGTTTAAAGTTATAGAGTGTTTTAAACTTCGGAGAAGCTCTCTGTGGAAGCAAAAACTGATCTCCTCTGCTCTGATGAAGTGCTCTTATATCTTTTATTATGCTACTGCTGTTTTATATCACAAGCCATTATTTCCCATCTGTTTAATCATCAAAATCCTCGTTGTAAGCTTTTCAGGAGTGGGCTGTAATGCAGGCTCCTTGTGAAACACTTACCTGCCGAGAGAATCAGCATACTATTATGAATGTCATAGATCAGATTAGTTTTTCTCCAGGTCAGCATCAATTATGATGAGAGTCTGAAAACCTCCCTACTTTATTACCTCTGTAAAGTTTTCAGTTGTGGGGATGGAAATTGGAAAAGAGCAGCTTGGACATTTTGCGAAACGTCTTCTTTTTTGTTCCGGTCATTTGGAACAGCATGGGAGTTAGCAATTTAATGATAGCAATTTTTGCTTTTGGGTGAAATAAAATAACAAAAAATTTTTTATTATTTTAATGAATTAAAAATATATAGATTGTGAAAGAAAATATATCATGGTTTGAATATATAAACAGGGAACTCTGCATTGCCTGTTCAAATGGCAAATGTTATATATAAAAAAAATAGGTGCTTGAGTAGAAATCATAGTTTTATTTTAAAAGAAGGTGTCTGAAAAAGCTCAAGATTTTCTTGTTCTGTAGGCATCTTGAATGCGAAATCAATATCTTGGCCATAATAATTCTATTCATGCACCATCTCATCTCTGCCAAGTCTGCTTCTTATTCCGATCACTCAGCACTGCAATCTGCCCCATTGATTGAAACTTTACAGTAATGTTATTTGATTCTCTTGCAATTATTAGCCACAATCACATACTTTCCGGGGTTTTGTGGAAGCTGCATTGGGTCTCATTCACTACATGTTACATACAAATTGTGTATTTACGTGTGCAGATAAGGTTCATATATTCATAATATAATTTTATTATTTTATATTTATATTATCACATTTAAAGCATTTTTTTACATTAATAAATCGTGATTTGTTTACGAAAACATTCACACACAGGTTTCATATGTACACTTAGTGTTTGGGAGGGGAGCTTAATATTTGTGAGAGGCTTCCAAGGAGCGTAGACATTCATTTGCACATATTAAAGATTTACAGATTATGACTTCCTTCTTTTAGCTCAGATTACATGATGGCAAAGATCAAAGGTCTATCTAGGCACTTTTTAGCATGCATGCATCTGGCGTTTCTCTGAAGACATCCTTTTCTTTTTCTCTAACTTAAATTCTGTCAGACGAACTCTATTTTAAAGGTTGGTTAAACTAATGAAGAAAAAGTTCAGCTAACGCCGACTTTTAGGCATTTGGTGTGAGCAACCTAAAATCGTAAACAGCGGGAATGTGCCATATCAAGTTTGGTGGTGAAGGTAGACGTGACAGGCGGTTGAGTGTGCTCAGTTTGATCACTGATTCTCAGTCTTCAGAATAAAACTTGTGGGAGAATAATTTCCCTCTTGAAAAAAATTCAGAAATCCTCAAATGACTTTTGGCCTAAAATGGATTGATAATTTATACATAGTTAGATGCTAAATTTAAATATATGTTTTTATATCTGTTTGTTCTGCTGTGTTTTTTTCTGGACCTGAAGTAATTTATATGACGCATGCATATTTATTTAAAATATAGACTTTGTGTACATAAATGGAATTGTCTACATGGATGTGATACGGCTAGCGAGATCATGTTGACCGTTCTGATCCTAGCAAATGAGTTTGTAAATTAGCCAGTGTCAAGATATTCAACAGATTCATTGAAATAGCAAATAGAGAAGCCTTATTTGTATGCTTGAAGGTATTTTCAAAGGATTATCATTTTAATAATGCCTCTCCGTCAAGGAGTTACAATCTGCAGTTACAGAGCCATGTGTCTAGTCTCCTGTGCGTCGTACTAATTTGCCACCGACAGGGATTAAAGCATTCACCAATGAAAAAGCCTGTGGTCATTAGCTTAAAATGAGCAATCAGGCGGATATTATCAAGTAGAGTGTGTCTGACACATGCAGCTAGAATCAAAACAGTGACTCATACATACACCAGGTGTCTGTTTGAAGTCATTCTGCTTTTCATACATTCTAGAGTTTTTTTTCACTTGAAGAAGTTTTTTTGCTGTGAAGTCTAGTTTGAATAAATTGGTTTAGAGTTAGACATTTACTTGAAATTAATTGGATATTACTTTGTATTGGCATAGGTTTCACTTGAACGTTTGATTCATTCATTCATTTGAAAATCTTACACCAGTGACTTCTACAAAGTAGGATGCAACAAATACAGTTGGTATATGTTTTTGCCAACCTTGAATAAAAGCAGGAGTTTGTTCTGAATTAAAGAGTGGCACAATAGTGCAGACACAACACTCATTTTGAGTTCAATTTTCATAGATAAGAGCAAAAGATCTGAATGTTTAGTGACAAAATACCAGGCCTTCCTCCAGTGAAAAACTCCATCCCCTGTTGTCCCTTCCCTTCAAAATCCACCAATATTTTGTTAAAACTTTTTAATGGAGAAAGCAATATTATGCATAAAGGACTCGCATTTCAGCCAGATCTTAATGATGGATTTGTTTCCAAAAAACCCACAGCTTTCCATTTCATAAGATGTTAATTGTTGGACTGGAGTGGTGTGGATTACTTGTGGATCATAGTGATGTTTTAATCAGCTGTTTGGACACTCATTCTGACGGCACCCATTCACAGCTGAGGATCCGTTGATGGGCAAGTGATGTCATGCTAAATTTATCCAAATCCGTTCCTATTAAGAAACAAAATCATCTTGGATGGCCTGTGGGGGAGTACATTTTCAGCAAATATTCATTTTTAAATGAATTGTTTAATGAGCAAATTCAATCGCTTTTTTGTTTTATATTCCAAGTGTTTTATTTTCAAGTTTTGTAAAAGTAAATTACATTTAACTGAAGTTTGATGCATTTAAATATTGATGATAAAATTCACTCCTTTCCAAACAACCTACATGAATGGGTCAGAGCCAATCAAATGTGACCTTATATTTGTGTAGGCCATGTAAAAACACTGGCTTCAGTGACGCACTTCAGCTTTGTGCTGAAGAAACAAAATCCAACTTTTGTCAGTCATTGATTGGCTTGGTTCTGCTTTTTGGCCTTTTTTGTTCAACCAGGTGGCACAGAGCAACCTTTTAAGGTTCCTTTAGCGTCTCCTTTGGTTGTAAACTATAGGGAAAAAAAGAAGAAGCAGAGAGAGAAGGCATGAAACGGGTGAAGTTTTATATTGTGCCTTTTGTAAAAAGTGCCAAAGCAGCCTCAGTTTTGAAAAGCCCAGCACAAAGCATATCCCTTTATAAACAATGCAAAGTATGCTGGGGTGAAGCAGAAAAGTGCTAAATCCTCTCAAAGAGGGGATGAATCTTTCATGAATGAGACACACTTCCCTTCTTAAAAGAGCAGAGTGGAACAAGCTCACACACAAACACACACATCTGCACACACTCGACACTTATAAATAAGACGCAGCCCGCGCTGCCACACTCAGACAACGAAATGCGAAGCTGTTTGGATTTCTCCCACTAACGATGTGAATTATAAATGAGACTCTGTAATCTGGAGGAAGTTGTGAGCTCGTGATTGCTTATCAAGCCTGAGCGAAAATAAAAGAAGGAGTCATTTTGATCTTTTATATTCAGTGTAGCATACACTCACCGGCCACTTTATTATGTACGCCTTCTTGGTACCGGGTTGGACCTGCTTCTGATTTCAGAACTTCCTTAATTCTTTGTGGCATAGATTCAGCGAGGTGCTGGAAACAATCTTTAGAGATTTTAGTCCAAAGCATCACACAGTTGCTGCAGATTTGTTGGCTGCACATCTGTGATGTGAATCTCGCGTTTCACAACATCCCAAAGGTGCCCTATTGGATTGAGATCTGGTGACATGTTCAAGAAACCAGTCTGAGACGATTTGAGCTTTGTGGCATGGTACATTATCCTGTTGGAAGTAGCCACACTGTGATCGTAAAGCGATGGACATGGTCAACAACAATACTCAGGTAGGCTGTGGCGTTTAAACAATGCTTAATTGGTACAAAATGTGCCAAGAAAATATCCCTCACACCATTACACCTCCAGCAGCCTGATCCATTGTTACAAAACAGGATGGATTCATGCTTTCATGTTATTTACTCCAAATTCTGATCCTACCATCTGAATGTCTCAGCAGAAATCGAGACTCATCAGACCAGGGAACCATTTTCCAATCTCCTATTTTCCCATTTTTCTGCGCCCGTGCAATTTGTAGCCTCAGTTTCCTGTTCTTAGCTGACAGGAGTGGCACCCGGTGTGCTGCTGTATCTGCTTCAAGATTAGACTTTAAAAAACAACATATTTTTAAATATGAAGGTGAGTAAACAATCATCTGTATACCATACAGACAATCAAAGCCATGACAGATTAATTGAGGAAAGCTTTATTCATCTCATTTGTGCCACCTGCAGAAGCTCATTTGCTGTGCGTGACACCCACATCCACTGGAGCTGCGTAATTCTTATGAGGTACTGTGGTAACCTTTTCTGTTTTCACTATTTTTGCATTGTGCACTTACAGCTAATTTCACAGTTGCATGGATACAGGGGAATTTAATTTGAACAGGTAAACCAATTTCAACTCCCTGATCCACTGTATTTAAGAGTAGGGCCGTGAAAAAAGGGCTTGATTTGACTCATGTCTTGGGGGGTCCGCAATGTTGTTATTATTTATTGAGATGGGGTGAAATGTGTTTAACTTGATGCCCTAGGTTAAATAACATATTCATCTCATTTGTGCCACCTGCAGAAGCTCATTTGCTGTGCGTGACACCCACATCCACTGGAGCTGCGTAATTCTTATGAGGTACTGTGGTAACCTTTTCTGTTTTCACTATTTTTGCATTGTGCACTTACAGCTAATTTCACAGTTGCATGGATACAGGGGAATTTAATTTGAACAGGTAAACCAATTTCAACTCCCTGATCCACTGTATTTAAGAGTAGGGCCGTGAAAAAAGGGCTTGATTTGACTCATGTCTTGGGGGTCCGCAATGTTGTTATTATTTATTGAGATGGGGTGAAATGTGTTTAACTTGATGCCCTAGGTTAAATAACCATTTGCATCAATTATTGTAAACATTGGAACTCACTGACTGATTAAATAATTAATTTTATTTAGTTTTGTCTGCTTATTAGGAGCACATGGATTTCACAAGTGGATGATTGTAATATTGTTCCTACCGAAAAAGATTAAGAAAAACTCTGCAGCAACAACCCAAAATAAAATGGCTGTCACAAGGTATTCTAGACACCCAACATCCACTAAGCAACCAAAATATACATGCATTATTAATAATATCATAATCTAACCTATATCTTTTGGATTAATCTATATATATCTTTTGGAAAGATCTTTTGAAGCATTGTTGCTATATCAACAATACAGTTGTTAAACTAGACAGTGTGTATTTAAACATACGAAAGCCTGATCATCAGTTCAAGCATTCTGGTATCCTCAAACAGAGCAGATTTATTTCCTAAAAAGATTATTTAATGAAAATGTTTTTGATTGACAATACGCAAAGTAAAATTTCACAGTTAACATGTTAATTAACACCTAATTTAATTTTGTGTGTTTCATATTGATTTATGAAGACTGAACACAACAGTCTACTAATTGAATTTCATAGTCAGTTGTATTTGTAAATGCATTTTCAGGCATACAGTGCATGACTGCTTAGATTCAGGAGGAGAGAGATTCTGTCCAGCTGCAGAAAGGCATGTAAGAGGTGGAGCAGAAGAGCCTGCTCAATGCAATCAAAATGTGGGCGCTTTATCCCTGCCTCTTTCCTTTTTTATTTGCCCCTACATGTATTTTGTCTCCTAATTCCCACCTCTCTGGTTTGAAATTTACATTTCCTCTTGCCCACTGAGCTGCTGATGGATGCAAAGTGGCATCTGAAGACACCGGCGGCTCTGCAGCAAAGGCTGCTGAGAGCCGCCCAACTAGAGAGCAACTAGAGAGTGCAAGGTACTGAGCCATAGCTTTGAGAATCACTTCATGGAGAGAAACAGGTGAATGAGCAAAAATGCATTATTTATATAATCATAATCTAGCTTTGTATAAGGAACAAATTGACATTTAAGTCATCATTCAGAGGTTCATTCATGTTTCCTTATTTAAATTTGAAGAGCTGCAGGTTTACAGTATGTGATGAGTTTTGTGTCATTGACATAGTACATGTAAAAAAGAAAATCACAGGGTTTGAAAAGTGTTATTTGATGTTATTGAAAATCTTCACTGGGAATATTTTACATTTTTATAGGAAATTTCAAGTTGTACAATTTTTGGGGGACTTTAAGAAACACCGGATGCTGTAACTTGACACAAAATTTTTTATTTTTCCCATTGATATCCCTTTCAAAAAATATTTTGAAAGAAAATTGGGTTCAGTATTTTTTATTTAATATTTTTATTCAGCTAGCATAGATTAAATTGAACAACTTTTACACCATTACAAAATATTTTTATTTAAAAAAATTATGTTCTTTTGAACGTTTTATTCATCGATTAAACCTGCAATCAAATGTATTCAAATGCAGTTTTCACCAAATATATGTTAAGCAGCACAAGCATTTTGACACTAATAATAAAAATAAATCAAATCAGCATAATAATGATTTCTGAAGGATCATGTGACACTGAAGACTGGAAAAATGATGCTGAAAATTCTAATTGAAAAAATGAAAATTTTAAAATATTTCCAAATAGAAAACACATCTTTTAAATTGTAATTCTTTTCTCAAAATTATTGTTTTTACTGTATTTCTAACCATACATATGCAGCCTTGGTGAGCATAAGAGACTTTAAAACATTACCTATCCAAACTTTTCAATAATAGTGTATGGCTTCTGAAAGTTTGGAATCTTCCACTGTCATAATGTTAAAATTCATCAACAATATTCTTCTGTGTTTTATGGAAAAAAGTAACAACATATGGGTTTGGAATGACATGAAGTTGAGTAAATAATGAGGCCATTTTCATTCACTTAAGCAACATGAAGTTTAAGTATCTCCTTAACCAGGCTTGATAACCTCACAGCAGTGCAAGCAGATAGAAGAGGCAATGGGTTTATTTACTCACATCAATTGTACCATTAGGCTGCTAGTCTGAAAACATCCTTTATGCTCTTTCCCAGGTACACAATTAACACTTAATGTCTGTTAGCGGTCCTACACATATGCGCTAACACTAAGAGACTTTACCCTCTGATGAATTGGTACTTGGCTGAATAAAATCAATAGCAGCAGGTACTGTATGTGGTTTTGTGGTCAAATGCATACAATCACCATAGTTTTACACAATTGTGTGACATTGGCATCATTCTTTGAGGACAGAATGAGGACGAGTGGGTTGTTTTATCAAGCTATCACTTTGAAAGCTTTCAGCCATGACAAACTGGGCAGCCCATGCCCTGGCAACAACTTCAAATGTGTATGCATAACATTTTACATACAGCATAAGTCCCTTGAGATATTTTTTAAATGTCTTTAAAGTGGGGATTGAGTGATGTGTGCTGTTTTCTCTGGCCCTATTCCCTTTCTCCGCTATAGCCATAGTTGTCTCTGTTGTCTGAGTAGCATCTTTAGCAAAGTCTTTGATGCAGTATTCAGCAGAGCGTTACAAGTCGACAGCGGCGTTCAGCCGAAACGGTTCAAGGCCATTATGTGACGATCTCCGCAACTCAGAAAAGAAAATAACCAGAGCCAGTCCCACAGTGCACCAAAATAAACTCAAAAGGGCCAGGTAATAAGATATATCCCTTTATTTTATGAAGATGGCATTCTGTCAGTACAGTCGTGTTGCAAAACTGGAATAAAACCAAGCTGTGCTTACCAGCTGTACACATTTTTGCTTTATAGCAGTGTGAGGTGTGTCCTGTTGGGGGAACAGAGGCGTTGTGATAGGACTTTCACAATGAAAATTTGCAAGCGATAAAGTCACTGGACATCATTTTTCAATGTGAGCATGAGCAGCAAATTAATTTAGTTTTTTTTTGTTTTATAATTTTACACAGGTTGCCAGATTGAGGACATGCAACAAAAACACGCACAATGGAAAACAGAAGGCGTCAAGCCTTAAGGCCTGTTCATACCCAGGACAATAACTATAAAGATAACGATAAAGTTCTTTAAATCTCTCAATTTAAAAAAAAATCTCACTATTAAAGAATAGCAGAGTCCACACCACAGCGGACACAGAGAAACAATATCATTGGACTCACTTTCAGTGCAAAAACTTTCCAGCAGATGAACGATAAAAACATTGACAGCCAATTTAAAGAGACAGACCCATGTGCACTTAGAAAAAACAGACGATATTGTCCACTGGTGTGGATGCTAATATGGTTATCTTTATATACAGTTGTGTAACACTGTTACACAAGTTGATGCGCTGATTTATCCACATTTTAATATGACTCTGGGCATAGAGTTATTTAGATAGATTCCAAAGTTTTTAGGTTGGGTAGAATTTGCAATCTCTGACCCAGTTCGTTTGTTGGCTTCCATGTATGCAGCAAGCTTCTTTTTCCACCAACTGGCAACCCGGGTTGTTGAAATACTATTGGGTAAATTGGCAGTGGGTGGAATAATAAGGACCAAATCAAAACCAGACATTTTGATACAAAACATACATTTCAAAGTACAATATCAGGCAGTAGAATTGTTTTCTCAGAGAAAGAAGTGTGAACTTAGCATGTTTCCTAAATATCTGCAAACATATTATGGTACTTTTATACAGTTTTTGATTTCAATAATGTATTAGTAAATGTTGCTTAAACATTAAACATTAAAGTTGAAACATTACACATTAAAATGTATGCTTTAGAACTATGCTTTTGTTAGTTTGTTTACCAATTTGTTTAACTAATTGTAAACAAATAAAACCTTTGTGGTTTGTAAAGTGTTGTCAATATTCATCTTAGATTGTATAATTGTATTATTTTTACTAAAAACAGATCTGTGTTTGCATATTGCCATTTCAGCTTTATTTGTTAGTCCATCACTATGGTCTTGTAAAAAGAAATTGCCAGATACTGTAATCAAGTACTTCACACTCACTTTGACCCGGTCATTCACCAGATGCTGACAGTTTTCCACTTCATAGCTCCTAACGTTCAAGCCTTCAGTCTTGCCTCATTGGTCGGCAGATCAATATTGAGAATGTAGTCATTCAGTGGTGATCAGCCTGTAAGTAAGGACAGTCTAGAAACAGCCTCTGTCCTGCACATGCACTTGTGAAACTTACTTTTATAGGGCTCTTTCAAAAGACTTCTTCACACACTGTATGTAATATTCTGTTTTCATTCACAACCAGCATCTAGTGCAACGGGTCAACATTATTCTGGTCTGATCAGTAAAGACCTGCTTAGACCATTACAGCAAATATTTGGATGTGAAAATTTGGTTCGATAAACATTTAATTTTTTTAATAAATGGCTGTCAATGTAATAGTGTGTGTGTGTGTGTGTGTGTGTGTGTGTGTGAACATTTTATAAAACATATAATATATCAAATAAAATTCTCTTATTTACTCATTACTTTGCACTTTATATTTCTGCTTTTATATAAGCGCCACCTACTGTCAAAGTGAATTGGTATTTTCATTCAGCCTGTCTGCCATGTTTGTGCATAAACAGACAAATCACATGTAAAAATCATCAAAATTCTCATGCTGAACACTCGTGTTGGACTGAACAGGCCTTGAAGTGAAGAAGAAGAAATGTAGACTATGTGATCATTAGATATAAAATCACCACAAACCTTGCAAACTACAAATTTCACTATACTGTAAACTTGGTATTTGGTAGAAAATGTGATCATTTAAAATGCAAGCAAGCAAGCCAGCTCTTCTGATATTTCTCTATTCAATATCCAGTGTATTTTTGGTGGTCATATTGCACCTCATTCAACATTCACCTGGCTTTGACCTAGTCTTTACCTCAGCCACTCTAGGGCTGACCGGCACAGCTGATGTAGAGAAAGTCACCTCACCACACAGGCTGTCAGTGCTCAGATCTGACTCTGTGTCAGTTTGAACCCCGGTCGACAGAGGTCTGCACACACTACAATGAGGGCAGAGCTAAATGTGCATCATTCAGGGATTACAGAACGTCGCTGGAGACGTCAGTTCATGCATTTGATGCTGGACTAACCAGCTTTACGTCGGTTCAGCTTTGATCTTCTTTCTATGGAGAACCCTCGAGGTAAAACTATGTTAGCAGAAACTTTCAGAGTCAGTAGGAGACCTACAATAGCTTCAGGTGAGTTCTGACGTCCTGCTGGTGTTGAACACCACGTCCAACCGCCCTTTGACGTCAGTGGTGATTTTTGTCACCCTGAGACTGAAAATACCCTTCAGAGGTTCTTGTCTGAACAATAAAGTTGGTGCTTCTCTGCCCACCATGAACAGAACCACATGGTTAACAACATTTTAAGGGGCCAGTAATAATTTATCTTTTCATGATCATTTTCAACTCTTTCTCTGACTCTTTCTCCAATTCGTTAATTGGAATTAATTGGTACATTTTTGCTGCTGTGCCTTTAAGACTGATAAGATGCACCACTTTCCAGCACCAACTTGTGAGTTGTGGATTTGCTGTCTGTCATTCTATATACATGTCTGCCTGTCAGTCTGCCTATCTATCTATTAGGGGTGCAATGGTTCTCTGTAAAAAATCGAACCGTACGGTTCGCCACACACGGTTCGGCATACACTAGGACTTAACTAATCACTAGGTTCAACTTAAATCTGACAATGCATCTGTAATATGGTTTGTTAGAGTTCGGCTAATGCATGTTTCTGTTGATGGATACAAATTCTGGCTTCCCAATACATTACAACAAAAAATAATACATGGACAAACCAGTCACTCTTTAATCATTTATGCCGTCATCACGTGTTGATAGTGCAGGTGAGACCTGAAGAGCACACATTGCTATCTGTGTTTAAACTAAACTCATTTAAGCCTTGCCAGTTTAAATATTATAGAGCCAGAAGACGTGAACTCGCGCGCGCAGTGAGAAGATCTGTGTGGTCGCTCATCCGAAGCGCGTGAACCCGTCTCAGAACACCCGCAAATATTAAGCTCTCTGTGAATTATTGTGTTTGAATGGACAAATTCACAAAAAAATTATGTCAAAATGCCTGTCTTGATGAGTATCCTAGCAGACATAGTCGACTGAACGTACAGTATCAGTGCACTGGATCAGTGCGTTCTCTTAAAGTGACAGCACTTTCTTAATGCTAATCAGACAGCAACAACACAGAAATCTCTCACTGCCCTTGATTGAATAACTTTTGTAACTTTAATAAGGATTCATCTTTAATTTATACAGTCAAATATGCAATGTTATTTTACTTTTTATTAATTCAATTTCTGTACCTAAAAACTATGTTAGATCTACCTAAAAAAAACTGAAAAACACTGTTTATTTTATTTGTATCTTTTTCACTGTTTATTTATTTGTGCTGTTGCTTGTAGTTAGATTATTTGTTCTTATTTTCTTTATTTTTATTTGACAATATAGTTTTTTCCCTAAACATAGCACATACCGAACCGTACCGAAACCGTGACTCTAAAACCGTGATACAAACCGAACCGTGAGTAAGTTGAACCGTTGCACCCCTACTATCTATCTATCTGTCTGTCTGCCTGCCTGCCTGCCTACCTACTTACCTATCTGTCTGTCTGTCTGTCTATCTCTGTATCTCTGTCTGTCTATCTGTCTGTCTGTTTGTCTATTTCTGTTTGTCTGTCTGTCTGTCTATCTATCTATCTATCTATCTATCTATCTATCTATCTATCTATCTATCTGTATGTATGTCTGTCTGTCTGTCTATCTGTCTGTCTCTCTGTCTATCCGTCTATCTATCTATCTATCTATCTATCTATCTATCTATCTATCTATCTATCTATCTATCTATCTATCTATCTATCTATCTGTCTGTCTGTCTCTCTGTCTATCTATTTATATATTGTACTATCTATCATTCTATCGTTCTAAATATCTATCGATCTATCATTCATTCTATCTATCTATCGTTCTATCTATCTGTCAGCCTGTCTGTCTGTCTGTCTGTCTATCCATTTATCTATCTACCATTTGTTCATCATAACGTAATTTAATTTGAATTCCATTTTAACTTCCTGTGGTGTCTATGTATGTGCTACAAGCTTTAGTAGTATTAGTTTTAATGCTTATAACAGTCCTAACTAGGTCCTAAGTAGGTGTTGTTGGTTTGTAAATGTGGACGATCATTTTTTCAGATGTATTTAGTATTCCATTACAGCTTAGTTTTAATGTTCTCTTTGGACTGTGAAGGAAGTTTTGAAGTTCTGAAAGTTACAAAACGTGTTCATTGTACTCTTTAAAAAAAAAAAAAAAAGATCAAGGCAAATTTGAATCCTCACAATATGACCCCTTTAAAGTAGGCATAACAAATACAGTTTCACCCAATCTCATGTTAATCTTGAGTACCTATAGAGTAGTACTGCATCCTTCATATCTCCAAAAATTCTTTAGTTTTATCATATTTATAAAAGAAAGATACAGATTTACGATTCTCTCTGGAAAAATCCGAGCTCCTGGAGGCGCGCCGTGGGCGGAGCTAAAGAGTGACAAGCACTTGGGTGCCGAATGCCAACAAAACAGACATTTGATGCCGTTTCACTTATTGTCTGCAGTTCTGAATCATGACCGGGATCTTTTATAGCTGGGACCGCTCCACCTTTCAGTATCAAACGATGTGCAAATTCAACGTCGAACTGGGCCTTGTTTATAAAACGTTCCTCAACAAACACACTTGTGAAACTCAGTTGCTGCCCCGGAAAAACTAACTGTATCCACTGTTTACATAATGCTGGGTTCTTTAGGAAGCTGAACAAAGTTATCTTTCCCTTACAACCAAAAACATACTTCTTTGGATTGGAGACATTCTTCCCGATTCTTCCAAGTCCCATGCAGCGCTGCCGTCGGATGAAGCGCATTGATGGGCACGATCTCGATCTCGCTCTAGCTCTCACTCTGGTCGATGCGTGCGCGGGCGCACTCATCCAGGAGAAATGCCCATATAAGGAGTTCCACCCTCGTCTGGGTCATGAAGAGCCACGATCGAAAAAAACTCTCCGAAACTTGTACAAACCCGGAAGTAAGATTTTTGGCACAGAAATACTCTGTCATACCTCCAAATTGTTTTTTTGAAACTTTGTCCATGCTTAGCATGAGAATCCAACTCTTTAACAGTGTAAACAACTCTGAATGTATGAAACAGCATTGTACCCCCCCCCCCTTTAAAGTACTAAACCCGAGAAGGTCGAGATCCACTGTATAACTTTACACGGAGTTCCTCTCAGGTTGTTCTTTGACATTTCTCCTCCAGAGCTATTTAGCGTTCTCCAGGCACACCCCTATCTCAGTTCTCCTTATAAAAGTCGATTTCATTCTGTCTCTCAGTGACCATAAATCTCTGATCCAATGCCTTGGGTCATGTAGGTACATTCTCATTTTCCCTGACCCTTTCTTACCTTCATCTCTTGTCTGTTGCTTCCTTCCTCATTAGGGGCTTTCCATCTGCTGAAACAGGGCTTTGAGATCTCCGCTCTCCTGCCTTCGAAACTTATCTCTCTCTCTTCTCTATTCCCTGTCGTGATGTTCAATCTCTCTCGTAGTCTAGTGAGGGCTTTCCTCCATCTGTACTATCTCCCTTTTTGCCCTTTTAATTCACCTTGATCTGCCATCTCTCTACTTTTAATAAGCATGATCATTCTCTTTCTTGCGGCAGAAAAACCTTGGAGTCATTTACTCGACACTGGTGGGAGTATGTCACAGTTTGGCAGTGTTCAGCTTGTCATGTAGCGGTTTGGTTTCTGTTCCTTTTGTTGTGGAGGCTTGCGTCTTGTTTTCTCACTTTTGGATCTTCAGAGCGCTCATACTCTAGAATTCTTTATGTCTGCTGGGGAGAAAGACGGTGGGGGGGGGATGTTTTCTGAAGGATGCATGTTGCAAACATTCACACATAACAAAACATTCTCAGACTTCTTTGGTGAATTTTTGTGCCTGACAAAAGATGTCAAAAGTCTGTGCCCGACAGAAGATGTCAAACATCACCAGCAACAAAGATGTTGTTTTTGAAATCTGAAACTCATTTGGGAATCAAAGTAACGCTCCAGGATGAATTGGACAGAGTTTTGTTTACAGTTTCATGTCATGCGACAATTGCATGTACAGATGCAACTGATTATGCAAGTTCCCGCAGGATTTTTCTTTTTTTTTCTTTTTTTTTCTTTCCCGCAACTAATGCAAGTGATTAAAATATCAATGAACAAATGTTCTGTTATAGAGCTCAATCAATGTTGTTTTAACATGATACCAGATACTACGGTGGCGGAGAAGTGCAAAACAAATCACAGTTCTGAAAACAAAATAACAAATTACAAACGCAAATGCAAATCTAAAAAACAAAATAACAATTCAGAAAACACAACAACAATTCAGAAAACATTATAACAAGTCAGAAAACACAATGACAAATTCGAAAACAAACTAACAAGTCAGAAAACACAACGACAAATTCGAAAACAAACTAACAAGTCAGAAAACACAAAGACAAATCAGACAAACCGGAAGAGGTAGGTATAGTTTGAGACAGCGCCATTGGTTTGGGATTACTCACCACTGACTGGACGAGACATCTGTCAATCAACGTATACAGGAAGAACCAGCCGAAGAACAGCAGAGTCGTGGTAGAAAGTTTGTAGATGGTATTAAAGTAGCTCAGTTTAAATGTCTTGTATGAATTGCGGTTACTATGGAATAAAACATACAGAGTGTCTGTTTACACTTAGTACAAATATCCCGCTTTGTTGGCAGTAATTCTGCTCGCCAACATGTAATTTGGCTAGTCAACACTTTAAAAGCAATTATGAATAATCAGCTCAGTGGCGCAGATGATTAAGCGCGTGTCGTTGGCTTTTTGACGCGATCGACCCGAGTTCGATCCTGCCTTTTGCCAAACTTTTTTTTCTCCCTTTTCAAATCACATCGTAAAGGCATTTATTTTCAATAACAATTAAGGAAATAATCAAAACGTTGAAAATAAAGTATCGGGTAGGGTTAAGGTAGGTGTAGGGAGGGCTTTATTGTACCAATAAGGTGGCATACATTTAATAATTGAAATAAAATTATAGTGTAAATTATAATAATATATATTATATTATATTATAATAATAAAAAATACGGAGTCTCTATTTACACTTAGTGCAAATAGCCCGCCTTGTTGGCAGAGGCTGTACAGTAATTCCGCCCTGCAACGTGTGATTGGGCTAGTCAACACTTTAAAAGTAACTGTGAATAATCAGTTCCAGTGGCGTAGATGGATAAGCTCATGTTGTCGGCTGTTTGACGTGATCGACCTGGGTTTGATTCCACCTTTTACCGAACTTTTTTTTTTCTCACTTTTCAAATCTCGTATTAACAATGGATTCTATTTACACTAAGTGCAAATACCTATGTATATACCTAAGTATGCAATAATAACGTATTGAATTTACACTCATATTACACTCACATTATTGCATACCGTTTTATAATGTACTACAATACTGAAGTGCAGATAATTGCCACTATTTGCAACATGTAGTATACATAGCAGAAAATCCTGCTATTTTAACATAGTGTACATAGGTATTTGCACTTAGTGTAAATAGCATATTGCTAAAAATACTGCTATTTTCACTTAGTGTAAATAGAATCCATTGCTAATACGAGATTTGAAAAGCGAGAGAAAAAAAAAGTTTGACAAAAGGTGAGATGGAACCCAGGTCGATCGCGTCAAATAGCCGACAACACAAGCTGATCCATCTGCTCCACTGGAACTGATTATTCAATCACTTTAAAGTGTTGACTAGCTCAATCACACGTTGCGGGATGGAATTACTGTACATAGCCTCTGCCAACAAGGCGGGCTATTTGCACTAAGTGTAAATAAACACTCTGTATGTTTTATTCCATAGTAAGTGCAACTCATACAATACATTTAAACTGAGCTACTTTAATACCATCTCCGAACTTTCTACCACGGCTCTGCTGTTCTTCGGCTGGTTCTTCCTTTATACGTTGATTGACAGATGTCTGGTCCAGTCAGCGGTGAGTAATCCCAAACCAATGGCGCTGTCTCAAACTATACCTACCTCTTCCGGTTTGTCTGATTTGTCTTTGTGTTTTCTGAATTGTTATTTTGTTTTCGGACTTGTTGTTGTGTTTTCTGACTTGTTATTTTGTTTTTGAATTTGTCATTGTGTTTTCTGACTTGTTATAATGTTTTCTGAATTGTTGTTGTGTTTTCTGAATTGTTATTTAGTTTTTTAGATTTGCATTTGCATTTGTAATTTGTTATTTTGTTTTCAGAATTGTGATTTGTTTTGCACTTCTCGGTCCCCGTAAGATACCAATTATTTTAGTATTTAGAGTCCAACCAATATGCAAAACATAATTTAATTTAATTTTTAATATCATGTTTTCGTTACATATTTATATAATTTGCATAATTACTGTTTGTTCTCCTGCTTTTGGCATAGCAATAATAAATCATGACATTTTAATTTGTTTTAATGTTTCTGTATTGTATTTAATCGTGAATGTGTACTTAATTGTTAAGGTTATAATGCTCAGTGTTCTACAATAAAGCAAATATGATTTTCATATTATTCATTATAATAATGTATACAACATTATTAAACCATATTTTAATGAATAATTTAAAATATTATTATTAGTAGTAGTAGTAGTAGTAGAGTTTTTATTATTTTTATTATTATTATCATCATCATCATCAGTAATAATACTAATGTATATAACAATAACAGAATGATTGAATAAATAACCATTTAAAAATATAATTTGTTTATTATTGAATTAGTACTACTAGTAGTAATGTCAATAATATTTTAAATGGTTAATAATAATAATAATATGTGTGACATTTATAAAACATAAAACATAACTGAATAGATAACCATTTTATATTTTAAAAAATAATATTTGCATTAACAATAATATATTAATAATTTATGAAAATAAAATGCAACACGTGGCGTGATGACTTATATATAAATATTGTGCAAAAGTGTTACTTTAAATAATAAATCAAATACATTAACTGCAAACCTATGCCAGAGAAAAACGGTTATACATGATAAACGACAAACTTATAATATAAAAGCTGAAAACTTTAATTTACATAAAACTGCACAATTTCAAAGTTGCGACACATTAAATGCAGATTATACAATTTTCTTCAGATAAAATATTAGAATACCTGATAATACTTTTTCCCAACCTCTTCTCTGTTGCATTACTTCAAAGCTCTTCTTTTTACCGGCACCAGTGTCAGCGTTTTTAGACTCTAACATACTGAACACTGTAGGCTGCGTTTACACTTGGCATTAACATGTGATCACCGTGATCTGATCAAGCAGATCGGATCATCAGTCAATCAGGACACAGCACGTTTACACTTGGCAACCTCGACTACCTCTGGACCAGGACATGCTGATTGGATAACATTCCGATCAGAAGCGTCTTTTCAATGTGTATGTGGACAACATTCGGATACAGGTCACATGTTAATGCCAAGTGTAAACGCAGCCTGTGTGTCGCTCAATATGACGGTGAACTACAGCAGCCAGCTTTGATGCAAATCGCCTTTGAAAACGTACTCACAAGTGCTGGAAAGCTATCAGAGGCTTCTGTGGCACATTATTGTCGCCATGCTCAAAAACTTTCATACAATTTGTCGCCTGTCCGGAGCCGGGATATCAGTTTAGGGGTCACGCCGCAACAGTTTGCAGGGTGAAGCGCTTATAGGCTCTGAGTGGGCCTGTGAATAACTAAGAGTCTGATTCGGGATGACACCTCTTAGATGGGGACAAATGGGGGGCTGGGCCCTCCGCTTGCTTCCCCTGACCCTTGACACAACTCCTTTTGTGGTGCTGCAAGGGGTGGGTCACCTGTGTTTTTTCAGAGAGAACCAGATTAAAAGGTTAATGGATTCAGTTCAGTAGAACTGCCAATCCTTTACAGTGGGCACACCAGGGTGAGAGCAGATTTGTTCGGCATATTGATGCAGTGGAGGACGGTTTTGAAGGTGCCTCTGCTGCCCCCTTTGGGCGATCAAGTGCCAATACATTAAAATGGAGTTGCACAGTGTGTACTAAACATGTGTGTACAATTTTTTTCTAGATGTCCAAAAGCAGAAAAGACTTCCCTTAACACTTCCAGCAGAAATGCATCACTTAAAAGCTAGACCTGCTAGATAGAATTTCTATCCTTACTACTGTCAGATTTTAATACATTAATGCAGTTATTTACATAGTTTAGTGTTTTGGTTGACTCCTTGTTTATGGTTATGGTTGATTCCTTGTTAAACCAGGATTTGTTATTGTTTGTATATAATTTGTTAATTATATTGTGAAATATGATAACATTTTTCTATTTTCATATATTTTAAAAGTAATTTATTCCTGTGATTCAAAGCTGAATTTTCAGCATCATTACTTCAGTCTTCAGTGTCACACCATTCTTTCAGAAATCATTCTAATATGCTGATTTGATGCTAAAAAAACACTTTTACATTATTATCAATGTTAAAAACAGTTGTGCTGCTTAATATTTTTGAGGAGAATGTGATACGTTTTTCAGGATTCTTTGATGAGGATTTACTTGAAATAGATTTTTTTCTGTTTTTACTGTCACTTTTAATCAAATAATTGCATCCTTACTATACAAATTATCAATTACTGTATTTAAAATGACTAGTGTAGACGTGAACTAATCAGATGTTTCCCATTTTAATAATACATCATAAAGGTAACATGATTTTTGCAGCTGAAGAATAGAATTATTACATTTTTATCTTACATTCTCTAAATCATAAAGGGTGAAGAGATATCAGAGAGATGATCAATTATTAGTAGAGCTTACTAAGGCAAGGTTCACTACTAATATTGCTCATATTTATATAATTTTTCCGCCCAAAGCTTAGTGATAAGACATATGGTTTTCACTGGGAAGACAATAAAATGGGCATAAAATCCCATCAATTCCCACTGACACCCATATCTAGAGGATCAGAACATCACAGAGGCCTGAGGATGGTCTCTTTTGACTCTGGACAATAAGAAACCGCTCAGAACACCTGCCTAGCAATGCTCTAGAAACCACACAGCAATGGATTAGCAAGTACTGGGAAAGTTGTCAGACAGAAGTTGTGAATTTTTTTATTTTTTACTTTTCTAACTGTGTGTGTGTGTGTGTGTGTTTGTGTTTGTGTGTGTGTGTGTGTGTGTGTACGCGTTTTTGTGACAAATGAGGACATACATTTGTATAATGACAAAGGTATGACATAGGTATTACAAGGAGAAGGTGACTTTTCAAGACATTACCCCATGTCCCCACTTTTCAAAACGCTTATAAATTACACAGAATGGAGTGTATTGAAAATCTGAAATAGCACAAAGTTTCCTGTAAGGGGTAGGTTTAGGGGTAGGGTTGGTGTATGGCAATAGAATATACGGTCTGTACAGTATAAAAACCATTACGCCTATGGGATGTCCCCTCTTTTCTCAAAAACAAACCTGTGTGTGTGTGTGTGTGTGTGTGTGTGTGTGTGTGTGTGTGTGTGTGTGCGTGTGTGTGTGTGTGTGTGTGTGTGTGTGTGTGTGCGTGCGTGCGTGCATGCGTACGTGTGTGTGTTGTTGTGTTTTTGCATGCGTAACAGTTCTCCATCTGAATGCTCCACGAGCCACAGTGGGTGCCTGGACTAAAAAACCCAAGTCAGTGACCAGAAACAATGTTCAGACTGTTCCAGCTTATGTCCTGCAGGCAACATGTCACCTCAACACACAGCTGACTAGGTTTGCAAAAAGTAAGAACAAGCTACTAACAAAACCAATGGATTAAAGCAACTTGAGGGGGCAATATCTTTTTTTAAATATCTAGCTATTAGATAATACAATTTATATATTAAATTAAATAAGCCATGTAACATTTTCTAAACCACTGCTTTAAACTTGACAGCCAGTCATCATGTAAATTAATCATTACACAACAACAAAACACATGTTCATTATGATTTTTTAATATCACATATCCCAATGAATTATTATTATTATTATTATACGGTCTGTTTCTTTATTTAAAAGAAATTGAATCATATGAACAATTAATTGAATACAATTTATAATACATAATCGTACTGCTAATTTTAAGATACATCACAAAAAATTAAAATTAATTTTAAATAGCAAGATTAATTATTATAATATAATAATAATAATAATAATAATAATAATAATAGTAACACTACTACTAATAATAATAATAATTATTATTATTATTATTATTATTATTATTATTATTATTATATTATAATAATTAATCTTGCTATTTAAAATTAATTTTAATTTTTTGTGATGTATCTTAAAATTAGCAGTACGATTATGTATTATAAATTGTATTCAATTAATTGTTCATATGATTCAATTTCTTTTAAATAAAGAAACAGACCGTATAATAATAATAATAATAATTCATTGGGATATGTGATATTAAAAAATCATAATGAACATGTGTTTTGTTGTTGTGTAATGATTAATTTACATGATGACTGGCTGTCAAGTTTAAAGCAGTGGTTTAGAAAATGTTACATGGCTTATTTAATTTAATATATAAATTGTATTATCTAATAGCTAGATATTTAAAAAAAGATATTGCCCCCTCAAGTTGCTTTAATCCATTGGTTTTGTTAGTAGCTTGTTCTTACTTTTTGCAAACAGCAGCTTGACTGTAGTTGATCTGCTTTATATCATGAGCTTGACAAGCTTCGGTTTCAAAGTAGCTTCCCGACATTGGTCCATGAGCGTGTGATTGGCAAGATGGGATATTATATCTCGCTTTAACCCAAGAGGATGTGTGAACCATAAAAAACATAGTCCTTCACTCTGAGATAAATCGGAGAGAGGTGTCACTGTCGAACCGTTTTCGAGATCCAGCTACCTGATTGATGTAGCATGTTTGCCTGGCCTGTGAGGATTTTTTTTTTTTTTTTCAGTCTTGTCATCAGCTGCTTTAATTGAAGTCCAGCATTATTTACAGCTCGCCCCGCTGACCCCCGGCAGTCTGCGGAGTCTGTGAAAGCGGTTTAAACTGCGGCACATGAATATTGCATACAAGTGGACGTGATATGATTTACTGTTTCCTTTGTTCTGACGGTGACATCAACAATAACTGGGTTCTGTTTCATCATAAATAAATAAAATATTTGCAGATCTAACAAACAGTATGTGTTTGCTGGACTGCATAGTTGCATGGGAGAGATATATTCAATGAGTTATATAAAAAGCTATATGTCAAATTACCAGGGGCATCATATAGGAAGAATTGACTTCAAAAGAGCTGCGTTTTGTGACAGCATGGTTTACTTGCATGTACTTTAGTGCATTGTTGTAGCTTTCGGTTCACTTAAAGATAAATATTTTATATAAATATTTCTTTCTTTATTCATTTATATTGGATTGGGTGTTTTTTTTCTAAATTGGTCGATGTATGGGGGTGTATATATATATATATATATATACACACACATATATATATATATATATATATATATATATATATATAAAACACACCGAGTACTGTAATGCTTTTTACTTGTGTTTGATTTATGTTATAAATCTGATGCTATATAGACATTTTTTAGCCCCAAACTTTAACATTAACCACTGTGTAGCAACATGAAATGTCCCAGAATGCTCCAGGTTGTTTGCTCCTGCACAGTGTACTAAAAGTCACTTTAGATAAAAGCATCTGCCAAGTAACCACAATTTTTAATATGACATCATTGAATTTCAGTAATCTGGTCCGTCTTAAAAATATGGAAACTGTCCCCGGTGGCGTGTTCAGGAGTGCTATTACCTTTTTGAAAGCGATTTTGTGCCATATCGCCAGTAACAACCCATTGCTAGCATTGCAGATTGGCCTTTTGAAGAATTGAGTTAAGTTAGGAAGAGAAATGACTCCATTTTTTACATATTTTTTTAGAAAACACTGAAGGACCTCCACTGCAAGGTTTCTTTGCAAAGAGATTTTTCATTACACTAGCAGATTGAGAAACCAAAAAAAAATAATAATTACACACACTCTGTGACTGAAGACTGGCAGCTTCAGCATTAACACTCCTTATGTGGAAGCTTACAGAAAAACCTTGAGACTTCACTGAATGGACACATTAAAAAAGGGTTTTCAAGTATCATGCTGAGATCTCAGTTCATGAAAAATCGCTTTGATATTTTATGCCCCTTTTTTCTGCATTCCTCTAAATGAGTGAGAAGTTAAGAATATATTGCATATTACAACTCGAGAGAAATTATATTTTGTTGGTTATTTTTTTATTTAATGTTTATTTATTTATGTATTTATTTACTTACTTACATACTTACTTACTTATTTTTTGCATATATTCCTGACAATTAAGCACATTTCTGCCCTAACTCTCATCACTGTAATGGTAAAAAGAACAGAAAAAATTAAATTAAATTAAATTAAATTAACAAACAAATAAATAAATAAATAATTTTGTGGAAATGCTATTAAGGAAATGAAAGGCACAATATGTAATTTTCGCCGCTAGAGGGCGCGTATTCAAAATAAACAAAGAGGCAAAGGCGTAGTTTGATGACGCCGTGACTGAGTGTGGATTCATGGGAGTTGTCATCTTCATCCCCACAGCCGATGCAATCCGACGGGACTCGGGCAGAAATCATGTTCATGGATGAGCTAATGATTTATTTAAGGGGTCCTATTATGCTCTTTTTACAATGTCTTGAATTTGTTTTGGGGGTGTACTAGAACATGCTCTCATGCTTGGTGGTCCGAAAAACGCATTATTTTTTACATAATTTACATTATTACAATACCTTTCTCCCCATCCTGTCACAAATGTGATGTGATTGGATAGCTATCCCAGTGCATTGTGATTGGTGAACAGCTTTAGACGGTGTTTCAGTACTGCCCCACCCCCTTGCCAAAGCAGCAAGTTCCGTCTGCTCTGTTTAGTTAACGATGGCGTCAATATTGCCATATCAGTTTGAGCCGGTTTCAGACCCAGAGAATATTGAACAAGAGGATCGTGCAGAAGCTTTGCACGCACGGATATTGCAAGACACATTAGAGTGGTAACGTTATTGTTATTGTTGTTTTTGGCTAAATCGCGTTTTAGATAGGATGTCAACAACCGCTTAAAAATAACTGCATTTACTATGAACAGATAAGTGCATATGTATTATTTTTATTGTTATTTAATTCTAACATTATAACATGAATTGCAGTGAAACTGTTATACAGTTGAATGTATTTATACCATAGTCCAGTGTTTCCCAGGCAGCATATATATGCAAACTCATTCTCTGCCAGCAGGAGGCGCTGTTGGAATGATAGAGATCAAGGTTTCCCCGGTAAGGGCTGTACACAAAGCAGCGCTCTGCTAAAAAAAACACTGCTTTATCAGACATTGCATGCAAGATTAAATGAAAATGACGTCTGTGGCAGGAGGGGCGGGGTTCAGCGAGATCTGCATCGGGAGAGAGAGGCAGGAGACGAGCGGTGCGTAAGTGGGTCAAGTGCAAATGATAAACATTTGTGTCTTGTTTCAGTAATTGGTGTGGAGGGACCGGATAAAAGGGGCCACCTGGAACAGGATGGGGAGAGACAGACTGGGTACGCGAGCGACCCGCGGAGACGGGTGTAGATACACGGAAACAAGTTGTGTTCTGTTTGTTATGAGTTATTGACTGTGAAGCTGACAGCGCTGGGTGAGCGCCGTGGTGTGTACAGTGTCGGAAGGAATTTAAATAAAGCTCGCGTCCCAGCAAGCCGACCCTGTCTTCTTCCTTCCACCCTCCTGAACCTTTGTTACACTGGTGCCGAAACCCGGGAAGGAAGAAGAACGCCGTCACCATCATGCAGTCCCCCCAAGGATCACCATTTGCGGAGGTTATCCAATCGCTCGCGGGTCTTCACCAGGAGCAACATCAGGCGCTGCTGGGCCTGAGGGACGATCAGGAGCGGCAGTTCCATGCCCTCCTCCAAGCCCAGCAGGAAGACCGCGAGCTGTTCCGGAGCTGGATTGACCGGGAGGTTCGAGCTGGGGGACCGACATCTGCCCCAGCACCACCCCCCCATGTGCCTCTCCACAAGATGGGGCCCCAGGACGACCCAGAGGTGTTCCTGGACCTCTGGGTCGGCAGAGGCCGGGGGGTGGCCTGAGGAGGACTGGCCAGTGCGGCTCATTTCCCTGCTGTCCGGGGAAGCGCAGGTGGCCGCACAACAGCTGCCAGTCCAGAACC